>NW_022297536.1:0-937 GCF_002776525.5 Piliocolobus tephrosceles
AAAAAAAAAATGGATACCAATAAGGCTTGGATATATTAATGCCTACGAAACAAAAAATATATACCATTTATTAAGATTTTACTTGTATATATGTACATGCTTGTGTGTCTGTACTTAGGTATAAAAATAAAAAAAAATGTCTTTTTCTTTTTAATTTTTTCTTATCTTATGACATGTTCCACAGTGTAGAATGCAATAGAAAAAAATATACATAATTCTTGAGTAAGCACAAGTACGAGTACCTATATATATATATATATATATATATATACATAATTGTAATTGTTTATTTTTTTTTTTATATTTTTAATATACTTTTACGTAACAAAATGAGTACCGCCAGTCAGTCTGTTTGTCATTTCGTTTAAAATACTTTACATTCGTGGAAAGCATATATAATATGGGAAATATATAAGTACGTAACTAGTACAAATACTTTGCGTTTAGTCACGTAAAAAGGAGATCATTTTTTTTTTTTTTTTTTTTTTTTTTTTTTTTTTTTTTTTTTTTTTTATGCGTATTTACTGAGAATATATACGTGTTAACATTTAAATAAGTGATTTAAATAATTACTTCGGGGTTCAATTTTTATAAATTATTTATGACACTTATTTATGACACTTAAAAATATTTTAATTGTTAGACAAAATGTAACAGTCGCATGACCCTGCCTGAAGCATTGTTGGCGTTTTTACAACTGTCAAAGTTTTAAAACATGTGTATGTATATATACGTATATATATTTATATATATATATATATATATATCTTAAGTAAAAAGGTTCTCATAAAAATATAATTAAAAAAAAAAACACTTATGTGTTTGTGTTTTCAAATAGATAAAAAAAAAAAAAAAATGGCGTGTATATTTTGTGTTATGTAAGCTTATTTTGCAAAAAAAAAAAAAAAAAAAAAAAAAAAAAAAAAAAAAAAAAAAA
>NW_022297536.1:1037-1210 GCF_002776525.5 Piliocolobus tephrosceles
AAAGAAATAAAGAAATAAAGAAATAAAAAAATAAAGAAATAAAGAAATAAAGAAATAAAAAAATAAAAAAATAAAAAATAAAAAAAAAGATAAAAGTTAACCAGTTTAACAAACAAACAAATGAATAAACAAATGAATAAACAAATGAATAAACAAATGAATAAACAAATGAA
>NW_022297540.1:0-1216 GCF_002776525.5 Piliocolobus tephrosceles
TAGCTTATCCTACTATGTGGAAATGCTACTGCTGATCTATGAATTAGGCATTATCTCAAATTATTTTATCTAGTTTTTTATGTACACTGTCTCCCACAAGCAGGGTCTCATGCTTCAGAGAGAGAGGTAAGTGGCAAGCCTTAGACCTTGAGATAATCAGACGGATAGTGATGTCTTGGGAATGGCAGAGTAAGGTGTCTGAATACTAGGTCCGCTGATTCAAACTACCATCGCCTGGCAAACACTGACAGAATCAGCTCTGTTTTTGGAATCTTGATATTTTGCTTTTGCACCTTTGGGATAATTGTGGGCTCTACAAAAGCAAAATATTAACGTTAAGGCACAGTCCTGGGTAGTCTGGCTTGGTATTGAAGTAACACAACTCAGAGCTACTCTGAACAAATATTCTCTTTTAACTCCAGAGGAATTTAAACAAACAAGAAAAACCTCTGTCCGGTCACTTGCATGCTGCTGAGATAACGAAACAGAGACTTCAGTAACTACACAGCATAAGGAATACAATCTTTGCAAAAGTAGTTTGGAAAACTCACTAAATGGACAAGTAGAGCCCTAAAACATTAACACCAGCAAACCTAGGGGAATGAGGAGAATCTAATTCCCAGAGTTAACCACATGTAAATATTCAAACTGCACAGTGTTAGGAGGAGAATCTAATCCCGGAGTTGCTACCTTTAAATATTCAAACTCCCCAGTTGTGTTTTTTTAACAATCACAAGGCATAAAAAGAAAAAGGAAGTATGGCCTATTCACATGCGGGGAAAAAGACAGCTGGTTGTGAGGAAGCACAGACACTAGAATTAGTAGATAAAACCTGTAAATTAACTATCTGAAAAATGCTTAATAGGCTAAAGAAAGTCATGGCTAAAGAACTGAAGAAAACTGGGAAAGTAATGTCTAAAGAAGTAAAATATTAATAAAGAAGAAATAATTAAAAAGGATCCAAAGATGAATTCTAGTGCCAAAAAGTAAAATAGTTTAAATTAAAAAATAGTAAAATGATTCAACAGCAGCTTTCTGAAGGCAGAAGAAAGAATTAGTGAATTTGGAAATAGGAATTAGAATTATCAAGTCAGGACAGATTAAAGAAATAGTCACTGAAAACTTCATAAGTTCAATGGGAGGGTATGAGCTACACATTCAAGAACTTAAAAAAAATACTCCAAATAGGACCAACTCATAAAGATCCCAGACATAA
>NW_022297540.1:1316-5597 GCF_002776525.5 Piliocolobus tephrosceles
ATCAAGTCAGGACAGATTAAAGAAATAGTCACTGAAAACTTCGTAAGTTTGATGGGAGGGTATAAGCTACACATTCAAGAACTTAAAAAATACTCCAAATAGGACCAACTCATAAAGATCCCAGACATAAACCATGATCAAATTTTTGAAAAGATAAAATATTGAAAACAAGCAAGTAGCAAGTTTTACATACAAGGGGTCCTCAATAGGACTAACAGCTAATTTCAGTAACTTTAGAACAAAATATTTAAAGTATTGAAAGAAAGAAAAACAGTAAAGTCAGCCAAAAATTCTATGTTCAGTAAAACTACTCTTCAAATACACAAAAGTTGAGGAAATGATTTTCTGGTAGACCTTCCCTACAAAAATGCTGAAGTGAATCCTTCAAGATGAATTCAAGCACTACAGTATGCAAAGACATATGGAAAAGGTAAGAATGTTAGAAAGGTAACCGTAGTTGTAAATATAAATGACAGTACTGTATTTTTTGTTTGTAACTCCTCTTATTTTCTACATGATATAAAAAATAATGCATGAAATATATAAATCCATGTTAATTTGCACATAGTGTACGAAGATAAAATTTATGAAGTAGTAACTTAAAGACAGGATGAGGCTGAATAGGGGCAAAGTTTTCATATGTTTCTTATAAATTTGGATGTTGATTGTAATCCACATGGTAACCACTAAGAAAATACCTAAAAAGGGAAGACAAAAGAGATGAGAAATAAAAAAAAAAGAATAAATCAAACACTTAAAGAAATATGTTTAATGGAGAGAATGATAAAGTGGATAGCTCATCTAAACACAAGATAGAAAATTGAGAATTTGAACAACATCTCAGCAAGACCTAACAGACATATTGAATAACCCACCAACAAAAGCATAATTTTCATTCTTTTTGAGGCACATGAGATGTTCTCTGGAACAGATCATATATGGGGCCACAAAACAAGTCTCAAATTGTAAAATACAGAAATTATACAAAATATATTTTCTAAACAGAATGGAATAAAGCTCAAACTTAGTGATAAGGAAAACTTGGAAAATTCATAAATGCAGGGAAATTTTAAAACACACTTTTAAACATGTATTGATGTAGAAATCACAAAGGAAATTAGAAAATATGTGGAGACCATGCAAACAAAAGCACAGTATACCAAAAGTGATTAAGTGCAATAGCTGTAAACACCTACATTAATGAAGAAGAAGCATAAACTAGACCCAGAGGTAGGTGAAGGAAGGAAATAGATCAGAGTAGAGACAAATGAAATAAAGACGAGAAAAAACAATAGAATCAATGAAAACAAAAGCTGTTTCTTTAACTTAAATAAAATCAGAGCTGAATGGAGGGACATAACTGCTGACCTTACAGATACAAAGGGATTATAATGTGATGCTGTGCACAACTGTAGGTCGACAAATTAGATGGAAAAATACATAGAAACTGATTCAAGAAAATATAGAAAATCTGAACAGAACTACAGTCAGAAGATTGAACCAATATTTAAAAATGCTCACAAGAAAAAATATCAGATTGATGGCTTTGTTGGTGAAATACTAACATACATTTATTCAAACCACATTTATTCAAACCAATTCTCAAAATTTTTCAAAAAATAGAAGAGAAGGGAACACTTCCTACGAGGCCAACATTAGCCTGCTACTAAAGCCAGGGGATGGGAGGAAGGAATAAACATCACAAGCAAGAAAATAAATAAATAAACAAACAAATATACATTTTATATATGTGCAAATTCCATCACAGCATCACACATAATAGCAAGCCAAATCAGAGCATATTAAAAGTATTATACATGATGACCAAATGTGATTTGTCCCAGGAAGGAAAGGGTAGGTCTGTATATGATAATGAAATTAATATACTACATTAATAGGAAAGCATGACAAAAATCCAACATCCATTCATGATAAAAAAAAAATACTCAATGTACAAAAATTGAAAGTAAATTTTTCCATATGACAAAGGGTATATATGGAAAGCCAACAGCTAGCATCATAGCCAGTGGGAGAAGACCAGAAATCTTTAGTACTAAAATCAGAAACAAGGATGCCGATTTTTATGATTCTGTTTGACATCCTGCAGGGTGTTCTAGCCAGAGCATTTAAGCAAGAAAAGGAATTAAAAGGCAGTCCAATTGGAAGGAAAGAAGTACCTCTACTTGTAAATGCCAGTATGTTAAATGCAGAGAATGTCAAAGAATATATACATATATACAATACACGCACATAAATTCACAAATGACTTTAGAAAGCCTGGAAAGTACAATAAAAATCAATTGTGGTTCTATACATAAGCAATGAACAATCTAAAGGATGAAATTAAGAATTTCTATTTAAAGTAGTACCCAAAGGAATAACTAGAAATAAATTTTACCATTGAGAGGAAAGATTTATACACTGAAGACTACAAAACATCCCTGAAAGAAATACATGAAAAATGTATTCTGTGTTCATTCATTGAAATAGTTAATATTAAAATAACTATACTTCCCAGTGATCTACCAATTAATGCAATCCCTATGAAAATCACAATGGCCTTATTCCTCCCAAAATGGGAAGTTAATGTTCAAATTCATATGAAGTCGCAACATGTCCCAAATAGCTAAAAACATGTCTTGAAAAAAGAACAAATTTGAAGAACTCACATTTTTTTCCTCAAAACTTACCAAAAAGCTACTGTAATCAAAAGATTGTGGTACTGGCATAAAGATGGACATAAACACGGAATCATACTGAGTGTCCAGAAAAAAATCATGTTTATGGTCATTTAATACTTGGCAAAGTTGTCAATTCTATTCACTGAGAGACAGAATGGTCTTTTCAGAAAATAGTATTGTGGCAACTGGATATCCAACGTATAAAATAATGAAGTTGGACTACATATAACAGTTATTCAACATGGATTAATCGCCTAAAAATAATATCTAAAAATTTAAAGTCTTAGATAAAACATAGGGGTCACTTCATGACCTTGGATTTGGCAGTTGATTGTTATATGTGAAACCAAAAGCCTGGGCAAGAAAAGGAAAATAGATAAATTATATTACCTAAGTTTTTTTTTAAATGTGCATCAAAGAACATTATCACAGAAGTAAAAAGATAACCTATAAAATGGAAAGAAATAGTTTCAAATATTACATTTGATAAAGGTCTAATATCTAGGATATATAAAGAATTCCTATAACTAATACAAAGACAAAAAATTCTATTAAAAATGGCCAAAGGGATTGAACAGCTATGTCTCCAAAGAAGATATACAAATGGACAAGCACATAAGCAAAGATACTCATTAGTTATTAGTGATGCAAATCAAAACACAATGAAGTGCAATTTTACATGCCTAGGATGGTGATTTTTTAAAAAAAGAAAACTGACAAGCATTAGTGAGGATATAGGGCGATCAGAGCCCTTGTACATTTCTAGTAGAGGTATAAAACGCTTCAGCTGCTGTTGAAAATAGCTTGGAGATTCTTCAGAAAGTTAAACGTAGGTTGGCCATCAGCAAGATGGTAGAATAGGACTCCCCAGAACTCATGCCCCTGCAGAAACATCAATTTGAACAACTATCCATGCATGCAAAAACCTTCACAAGAGCTATGAAATTCAGATGGGAGATTTCAGCACCTGCTGTAACACAGAACTGAAAATAGATGCACTGAAGAGAGGAGGAATGACTGTTTTACAGAACTCCCATCATCCCTCTTCCAGCCCCAGGCAGCACAGAGTGGAGAGTGATACCCTCTGAATTAGAGAACAAGAGGAAAATGAGCATCAGATTTTGTCTCAGACCCTGAAACTGGACCCATCCCAGTAAAAGACAGTGGTGGACAGTCACCCATGGCCCCAGCCCAATGAAACACCAAGGATTCCACAACCTCAGTCTCCAGGCTTGTGTAGCCACCCCAATGGCAGGTCAATCCCAGTGGCCCTAGCCTCCAGACGGCGCCAGAACAGGCTAGCCCTGCAGCCATAGACTTCAAGCCTACCTCAGCATTAGGTAGAGCCTCACAGCAATTGTAGTTGTACACATGGTTAGTACACATGGACTCCGCCTCCAGACCAGGACAAGCCCAGGGAACCCAGACTACAGGTATGGTACCTGCATACTGAATTTCCATGCACGTCTCAGCTCCAGGCAGAATCCCACAGCACAGGCTCCAGGCCTACCACGTAGACTTGATCTCCAGATCTTTACCAGTGCCAGGCTGACCCTACTGGCCGCAGGGTTCAGACTGCCATAAGCACTGGGAATAGCAC
>NW_022297542.1:69-8787 GCF_002776525.5 Piliocolobus tephrosceles
TCTTTCTTTCTTTCTCTCTTTCTCTCTTTCTTTCTTTCTCTCTTTCTCTCTTTCTTTCTTTCTCTCTTTCTCTCTTTCTTTCTTTCTCTCTTTCTCTCTTTCTTTCTTTCTTTCTTTCTCTCTCTCTCTCTCTTTCTTTCTTTCTCTCTCTCTTTCTTTCTTTCTTTCTTTCTTTCTGGAAGTCTCACTCTGTTGTCCAGGCTGGAGTGCAGTGGCACAATCTCACTGCAGCCTTGATTTCCTGGATTCAAGCGTTCCTCCTTTCTCAGCCTCCTGAGTAGTTGGGACTACAGGAACATGCCACCATGTCTGGCTAATTTTTGTACTTTTTGGTAGAGACAGGGTTTAGCCATGTTGCCCAGGCTGGTCTCGAACTCTTGGGTTCAAGTGATTCACCTGCCTCGGCCTCCCAAAGGGTTGGGACTACAAGCATGAGCTAACTGTGCCTGGCAGACAATTCCTATTCATTGGATTAAATATAAATATATCTCCCCAAACCCTAGCTACTATGTACACTAGCTAAAAACTCAAAGGTGTGTGAGATTTGAAATGCAAAATTTTGTCCTTGAGCCTGTGTCCTTGCAGATTTTGTACCTGTGCATATCTGCAGAACAGTCATTAGCAGTTTTTCCAAACAAGCAACTTTTAGCAAATTAACTGTTAATTTTAATGAGACTCAGAAGTTAATAGCCATTCTTAACATTTTATAATTAGAAGCTGGTATATAATTAGAGCTGGACACCCACATGGTGAAACTAATTTGACTGTGCTGGATTTGACTTCACTTTGGTAATAGGAAGCACTTTTTAGTCTGTAGACTCTTGGGAGTTGTAGGGAGTTAAAGTGTAGCATTATATATTATTATATACTTAGGGATACAATGCAAGGGCAACCCCTGGCCTTTATGAAAACTTGGAGTGAGTTATTATTTCCTGGTAATATAATTCCCTGCCAGCCGGTTGCTGCATCAAAACAGTTCTGATACTCCTGAAGTCACCACTTCCTTGTTCTGGTCCCCCGTAACCCTATAAGCCTCTCCCCTTGTAGGTGACCTCTGCCCTGTGAAGGGTTGGCTCACCCCAAGGTTCCACACAATAAATTATCTGTTTCTTTATGCGTACATAAAGGCTTTTTAAGTACCTTATGTAAATCCATATAAACTGTTTCTACAGGGCCCCTGCTCTTTTTTCCTAAACTCTCTAACTTTTGTTTGTTTGTTTGTTTGTTCGAGATGGAGTCTCACTCTGTCGCCCAGGCTAGAGTGCAATGGCGCGATCTCGGCTCATTACATCCTCCACCTCCTAGTTTCAAGTGATTCTCCTGCCTTAGCTTCCCCGCGTAGCTGGAATTACAGACACCCACCACCACGCCAGGCTAATGTTCTTATTTCTCATAGAGGTGGGGTTTGGCCATGTTGGCCAGGGTAGTCTCAAACTCCTGACCTCAAATGATCGGCCCACCTGGACCTCTCAAAGTGCTGAGATTACAGGTGTGAGCCACCACACCTGACCTGTTCAAAGGACAAAACCAACAAACTCCCTGTTTGACAATAATGAAAAATAGCACTGACATAAAGAATCTTAGACTCTCAGAAACAGCAGTAACCCTGGAGATTGTTTAGTTAAAAAACCCATTTATACATGGGAAAAACTAAAGATTTAAAAAGTAACTTGATCGAGACCATAGAGCTTCTTTGACAAAACTGAGACCATCATTCGTCCATTCATTCAAGTTCTCTGCACCTCTCAGAGCTCTTTCCACTGCACACCACTCTCCGTTTATGTCAACGCCATTTTTCATCATTGGGGAAGAAGAGTTTGCTGGTTTCTTCCCTTTGAGGTTAGATATTTTAGGAAAGAAGATTAGGGCATTATAGAAACATACATGTAGAGATGTCCATACTTATGGATTTGCATAAGGCACTTAAAGCCTTCTCAAAAAGAAAATGAAAACTTGTAGTCTAGGACGTTTCAAACTCATTGGGCATCCTTCCGTGTATCCATATCTCATTGCTGTTGATTCATGGGTTACTTCAGCTCCAAGGTAGTTTAGCTAATCACTCAAGAAAATTATGTCGAGCCTCCTGTGTGCCAGGCACTCTGCTCCTAGCTGGGCATATCCATTTTGTTTTGAGCATGAGAAATAACTACTACACAGTGGGGCAAACATGATTCTCCAGGTCAAGTTTGAGTGACATGGGAGTACCGAGGATGGGGTATTAATTATTCCCCCTTGGGGAAGTGGTCTTAGTTGAACCAAGTCCTTAAAGATATGATGTGTTTGCTAGATGTGGAAGGGAGGCTGCCCCAAGCAGGAAGGCACAGGCGTCCAACACAGACCTGGAAGGAGGAATATGGGAGGAAGGGGAGAGCCAGGTGGGGACAATCACGGAGCACCTCAGATGACATGACCAGGCATTTTCTGTGTGGACAGTGGGAAGTGCCTGAAGGATTTTTGCCCTTTTCTGTGTGGACAGTGGGAAGTGCCTGAAGGATTTTAAAGCAAGCACGATTGATCATGAATTTGGAAATATTGCTCCAAAGGAGTGTGGAGGATTGCTCTGAAGGATAATTGATTCCCATCAGGGAGGTCCATTAAGTGGTGGTTGCAGTTGCCCAGGACTGAGATAATGAGGTCTCTGGTTCCAGTTGGGGCTTTGTCATTGACATGGCCCTATTTGGCATTTTTTAGATAGTCTGGGAGATATTGATGATAGGGTGATCAAATTTCTGGAGGAGGAATTGTAAATAAGTTTGACGACTAAAAGAGAGAGGCGAGAGGAAAGAGATGGAGGGCAAAGGGAGGTAAGAAGGAGAGGAAGAAAGAGATAGAGAACAGGAGCATGTAGGCAGGAGAGCACATGTACCTGGAACGATGGTTAGAAACTAACAAGATGAAACTTAATAAAGTCCTGTATTTGGAGGGGAAAAAATCAGTGCACAAGTTCAAGACTGGGGAAACGATTAACAGCAGTTCATGGGAAACAGACCTAGGGGTTTTAGTTGACAGCAAGTTGTTTATATGACTGCCAAAGTGATTACTCCAATCTTGGAGGACATTAATGAAAGTGAGTTGCCAATAACACAGGTAGGCAATGGTCTCCCTGCATCCTGCAGTGGCCAGATTACATCTAGGTATCTCTTTCTAATAGAGGCACTGACAAATGTGTCCAGAGAAGTGTCCACCTTCCTATCTGCCCTGCTTTCCTGACCTTTCCAGGTTATTTTTTTGTTTGTTTTTGTTTGTTTTGTAACCTCTCTGTCTTAATAGAAACTGGAATCATTTGTGGAGTCACTTCTACTTTTTGTGGTGTTTGGACTCTACACCAGTCTGCTGCCATCATCAGACTATGAGTTTCCCAGAGACATCCGAGCTGGAGCTTGGCTCAGCTTGGCATAGGGAGCCCTGATCTTATCAGTTTGGCTTCTGGGTTGCTGATGATTGTACTGGAAGGGAAAAGAGGAGAAAGAGGTCATGAGCCAAATGAGGAGTCCCACAGATGCCACTTCACAGGCACCCTATGTCATAGGAAGGATATTCAAATGCCCAGCACCTAATGGGTACAAAAATAGAAGACTGAATAAGACCTGCTTGGTGATAATGCAACAGGGTGACAATAGTGTAATAATTGTGCATTTTAAAATAACTAAAAGTAGAATTCAATTGTTTGTGACACAAAGAATAGGGGATGGATACCCCATTCTCCATGATGTGATTATTACGCATTGCATGCCCGTATCAAAACATCTCAGGTACCGGCCGGGCATGGTGGCTCATGCCTGTAATCCCAGCACTTTGGGAGGCCGAGGTGGGCGGATCACAAGGTCAGGAGATCAAGACCGTCCTGGCTAACACGGTGAAACTCCGTCTCCACTAAAAATAGAAAAATTAGCCAGGTGTGGTGGTGGGCGCCTGTAGTCCCAGCTGCTCAGGAGGCTGAGGCAGGAGAATGGCATGAACCCAGGAAGCAGAGCTTGCAGTGAGCCGAGATCGCACCACTGCACTCCAGCCTGGGTAACAGAGCCCGACTCCGTCTCAAAAAAACAAAGAACAAAAAACAAAAAAACTCGGGTATCCCATAAATACATACACTTACTATGTACCCACAGAAATTAAAAATTAAAACAAAAAACAAATGCCAAGCACCTTAGATCATGGCTGTCAAACCCAGAAGAGGATTTTAGCAATTTTATCAGGATTCCTCCAGACATGGCACTGTGAATTTGCTATTAAGCCCATCTGTAAGGCTGGTAAGGATGATTGCAGTGATAGCATTACTTTAGTAGAAGTTTTAAGAAATGGGCAGATACCTTGCCCTAGTCATTTTCATATCTCCTTCACTGCAACTGGCCGTATCCAATAATACCGAGAGACCTAGCGAATAATTTTTTAATGAATGTTCTGCTGTTTTCTCTTTGCTTAAAGTGTCACCAAACTATCACAGTGCTGTTTGAAATAGCCAATCTGCAAACAATCTGCAAAAAACCTATGAGACACTTGCACCTGAATGTAAATTATGTACAGTTTCCTTCATTGAGAAAATCATGCTGTGAAGAAAATGTCAGCTGAGCCACACAGCAGGCTTAGTGATGTTGTTAATTTCCCTTCTGGTGCGAGCCTTTTATCTAATCATGGAGCAGGGACACCGATCGGCGGAACACACTGTGAGCAGCACTTGTTTATATGACAAGGCTCTTTCTACTTTGTCTGGGATTGCGGTTCTTGTATGTGGTCTGAGTCAGGCTGCTCATAAATATTATTAAACAGTAAATGCGAATCGTGATAAACAAGCAGAAAATCATCGGCCGCTTGTGGAGCATTGTGAACTGAGTCCACAGCCCTGAAAGGCTGATTCTAGTCTAGTCTCATGATGAAAGCTGTCAAGTCCCCAGTTACCTTGTTCTAGGAGTGGTGGTTCATTCAGGAGATGAGGGGATGCCAGTCCAGCCTCGCACCTTCCTCAGATTCCAGAATTTTCTGACAGTTGTGCTGTCTGTACATACCTCCTCCCTCCCTCCTTTCTGGGCTGTGGTTACAGATTTTGGGCCTTCAGCACTGAGATGAGTTCAAAGGGAGACTGGAAGAAATTGGTTATCTCACATGTTTCTCCTGCTTCTGCCCCCAGAAAATGCTACATTTTCATTACTAAAGAAGTCCTTACTCTGTAATCCAATGATGACATATTTTGATTATTTATTTATTTATTTATTTATTTATTTATTTAGTAACAGGGTCTAACTCTGTTGCCCAGGCCAGAGTGCAGTGGTGTGATCTCGGCTCATTGCCACCTCCACCTCCCAGGATCAATCGATTCTCCTGCCTCAGCCTCCCAAGTAGGGGGGACTATTGGCCAACACTACCACGCCCAGCTAATTTTTGTATTTGTTGGTAGAGATGGGGTTTCACCATGTTGGCCAGTCTGGTCTCAAACTCCTGACCTCAAGTGATCTGCCCACCTTGGCCTCCCAAAGTACCAGGATTACAGGCATGAGCCACCATGCCTGGCCGACATATTTTTAAGATGAGATACAATTTACATCAAATGCACAGATTTTAAAGATGCAGGTTGGTGAGTTTGGGTAAATGTATAACCATTATCCCAGTCAGGACAGGACAGGACAGTGTGCCTCTGTCCACCAGAATTGATTCTTGACTCTATGGGCAAAGACTGCTGTAGCCTCATAGTATCCCGTGTTCTACTCATTATGTTGTATAAAGCAAATCTCCCACTGTTAATTTCTTAACCAGACCTTAATTATTTATCAAAAATAAGCATAATATTAAGGAATACTTCATAAAATAACAGCACACAAGATGAAAATAAATGAAAAAGAAGAATAAAAAGAAAAATACCACTCTTCAGATGTGATCTCTTTTTTTATTCATGTTTTTAAAAACTCACCTACTATTTTACTTTCTCTCTAAAACAATGCCTTCTGGGCCCCAGAAGTAAATTTTGTACTTTGATGGATGATATATTTTAAAATCTGAGTTGGGCATCGCTTTGCCAACCCCTCAGTATTATGATCAGGCTGTGCTGCTCCGAGGTGGAAAGCTCAGTCCACAACCTTCCACTGCCTGACTCCATTGATTTTTATGTTGTTCATTGGAGAAACAAAGGAAGAAGGTAATTGGGTTCTGCAGAATTCACAGGTAATCGGGTAACTCTGCTGATGGTGGAACCAGCACTAGCGAGAGATCCACATCCGGTCAGGGTTGTGGCTGTGACCAGGAAGTTCTTGGTGTCTTCCTTGCTTAACCTTGGAGTCCATGAACACTGGCATCCCAACCTCATTCTTACCCATTCAAGCCAAGGGAGCAGCCATTTTCCAGAATGTGGAAGCTTGTTGCTCTGGAAGGCTGGAAAGTGCAGGCTGGGAGGTCTCGTTGCACTGGGTCCAAACCCCATCCTTTTGTTACCAGCTGTGTGATCATGGGCAGTTAATGTCCTTTTCCCTTGCACCTCACCGTCTGCATCTATAAAATGGGGATGAGAAGACCTCATAGAGTTGCTGTGGAGATTGTCATTGACCAGCTCATCCATTCCAAGAGCATGTGAGACCTGCTGTTCGCCACACATAGCTCTGAGTGCCGAGGAGATGAATGTGAACAAAGTCTCTCTCTCCAGAGGCTGTCACATCCTAGTGAGGAGAGAGGGCTGTAACGGAGTGGGCGGTAGGGATGATGTTAGTGAGACCACAGATCGGGGAGGGCCTCAGAGCCACCGCAAGGGCTTTGGGTTTGGCGCTACTTGATAGGTGGAGCCAAAGGAGGGTTTCAACAAGAGGAATGATCCATCTGCCTTACATTTCAAAGCATTACGCTGGCTGCTAAGCGGAAGATAGACTTTAGGGGGCCAGGATGAAAACAGGTGGAATAATGAGGGGGTCATCTTGGTGACATAGGTGAGAGACGGTGGTGGCTTGAACTAGAATGATGGCAGCACAGGTGGTGGAAAGAGGTTCTATTTTGAAGGTAACCGGGAGAACGTGCTGATGAGGTAGGGGTGGGGTTTGAAAGAAACAGAGGGATCAAAGGTGAGTCTCCATTTTTTGGCCAAGGCAACTCACAGCAGGGATTTGCCGTAGGGAAGACTCCAGAACAAGTGGGAACAGAGGGAAGTTGAGAGTTCATTTTCTGGGCCTGTAAATTTAAGACGTCTATTAGATATCCAAGTTGAAATGTCAAGAGCACCCTGGGGCTCTGTATCATGGGGGTGGGGAGGAGAACTCAGCTAAGAATGCTGATGGGGGAGGTAAGGGACAGAAGAGGGGGTGACGAAGTATCGACACTGCTGCACGACTCAGAAGTGACCGCATTCTGCGAGATCATGGCTCGCAACACCCAGGACAGCCTGTGCACCATCAGTGTCTGATTTAGGCCTCTCCACATCCCTCTCTCTTTTCCGTTTCGGATGGCAGATAACCTCACCCAAATACATGTGGGAGCCAACCTCAAGGATCCTGAAAGCCTTACTTGGAGAAATGCTTTCCTAGACTACTCCGCTTTACATGTACTAAAGACAAACTCAGGCCCTCCTGGTGAGGCTGGACTCACCCTGCTTAAAATCGCATGACTTCTGAATTGGGTCTCCATAAGTATTATGTCTTCAAAGCACAAAAAGAGAAATTTGTAAACTCTCTGTGCTGTGTTGACTATGAAGAAGGAAGAAGATAAGAAGCAAGCATTTTAAAAGGCTTATTATGTTCTAGGAATGATGCCTTCACATACATTTGTTTATTTCTTATTTATTTATTATGTTTTAGATACAGAGTCTCACTCTGTCACCCAGGCTGGAGTACAGTGATGCAATCCTAGCTCACAGCAACCTCAAACACCTGGGCTCAAGCAATATTCCCACCTCAGCCCCCTGAGTAGCTAGTTCTACAGACATGTGCCACCACGCTTGACAAATTTTTAAATTTTTTATAGAGATGGGGTCTCACTATGTTGTCCAGTCTGGCTCAAACTCCTGGCTTCAAGAGATCCTCCTGCCTCAGCCTCCAAAAGGGTTGGGATTACAGGAGGCATGAGCTACCACACCTAGCCTGTTTGTTTCTTACTACATACAGTTGTATTTATTTTACAGATGTCCCTCAACTTATGACAGAGTTGCATCCCAATAAATCCATCATAACTTGAAAATATTGCAAGTCAGAAAAATAAAGGAAACATTAAGTCAAAAATGTGCTTAATACACCCAACCTATCTCAGATATGCTCAGAACACTCACATTAGCTTGGATTTGGACAAAGCCATCTGGCCACGCAGCACACTGTGGGGATGGGTCGTTCCCCTCACGGTTGTGTGGCTGGTGGCAATCTGGGAGTGGCGGCTCACCGCCTCTGCCCAGCATCGCAGGGGAGCATCACACCACACACCACCAGCCCAGGAAAAGAACAGAATTCACAATTCTAAGCACAAGCGCTCCTGAATCCCTATCGCTTCCACAACATCTTAAAGTCAATAAATCTTACATTGTAAGTCGGAGACTGTCTATATACTCAGATTTCGAGTATTCTCCACCCTGGTGGTAATCCTTTGGTTTTTGGCTGGTTCCATATCTCAGGTGTAACAAGTAAGTGGAGCCCAGCAAGTCCCCTGTGTCTGTGTGGGATTTCCGTTTTATAAATACTGACCCAACATGCTTCCACAAGCCCCTGATGGAGTTTGATGGTGATGCTGACCAAGTTTTATTCTTGCCAGTGAAGGTCATGT
>NW_022297543.1:0-1378 GCF_002776525.5 Piliocolobus tephrosceles
GCCTTTTTAAATTTTTTAAAAATAGAGATGGGGTCTCCCTGCATAGCCCAGGCAGATCTCAAACTCCTAGCTTCAAGTGATCTTACTGCCTTGACCTCCCAAAGTGATGGGATTACAGGTGTGAGCTGCTGTGCCTGGTCCATGTTTAACTTTTTGAGGAACTGCCAAACTGTTTTTCAAAGCAGCTGCATATTACAACCCCATCTGCAAAGCATAAGGGTTCTGATTTCTCCACATTCTCATCATCAGTTGTTATTTTCCATTGTATTTTTTATTACAGTCATCCTAATAAGTGTGAGGTAGTACCTCACTGTAGCTTGGAATTGCATTACCCTAATTATTGACGTTGAGCATATTTTTATGTGCTCTATTGGGCATTCATGTATCTTCTTTGGAAGACAGTCTATTCAGATCCTTTGATCATTTTTAATTGGGTTATTTGTCTTTTTACTTTATGGAGTTTTAAGTGTTCTGCATGTAATCTAGATACAAGTCTCTTATAAGAGATATAATTTCCAAAAATTTTCTCTTATTCCATGGGTGGTCTCTTCATTTTTTGGTTGTGTGCTTTGAAGCACAAAGGCTGTTAATTTTCATGAAGTCTCCATTTCATCAAAGAAAAAATAGGTGTATTTTTTCCATGGTTGCTTGTGCTTTTGGTGTCAAACCTAAGATTTACACGTATGTTTATTTCTAAGAGTTTTATAGTTTGGGCTCATGCATTTTGACCTTTGATATACTTTTATTTAATTTTTGCACATGGTGTAAGGTAAAGATCCAGTTCCATTCTTTTGCATGTGGATATCCAGTTGTCCCAGCACCATTTGTTTAAAAGACTATCCTTTCCCCTATTGAATTGTCTTGATGCCCTTGTTGAAAGTAAATTGACCATAAACGTGAGGGTTTATTTCTGGTCCACAACATTTTTAACTGACAGAAAAGAATGGTCAGATATGGAGGGCCTACAATAGTCCCAATGTCTCAGCTTAGCACACCCAGAAGCCTCTCATCCCTCCATCCCCTCAGTAGAGAAAGAATCGTTGTCCAGGGAAATGCTGGTCACCGACATTAGGTCTAATGACTCAACCTGGAAGGAGATCATGTGGAAAAGTTACACGTGTTTGCAGAACCAACCTTCCTTTCTCTGGAAAGTTAGGCTTCAGTGTAGACCTCCATTCCTCTTTCTGAGCATGCTGTCATGAGTTTAGGAAGTCTTTTCTTCTTTCCCCTTAGCTGGGAAATTCATCCCATGTTCATCCTCCTAAGACTGTCCACTCTCAGTTTAAGCTATAGTTAGAGCCCAGAATTTCAGAAAGCAGAGGGGTTTGGTCTCTTTTTCTCTTTCTTTCTCTTTCTTTCTTTCTTTCTTTCTTTCTTT
>NW_022297544.1:0-253 GCF_002776525.5 Piliocolobus tephrosceles
CTGGGACACATTTAAAGCAGTGTGTAGAGGGAAATTTATAGCACTAAATGCCCACAAGAGAAAGCAGGAAAGATCTAAAATTGACACTCTAACATCACAATTAAAAGAACTAGAGAGGCAAGAGCAAACACATTCAAAAGCTAGCAGAAGGCAAGAAATATAACTAAGATCAGAGCAGAACTGGAGGAGATAGAGACACAAAAAATCCTCCAAAAAATCAGTGAATCCAGGAGTTGGTTTTTTGAAAAGATCA
>NW_022297544.1:353-1027 GCF_002776525.5 Piliocolobus tephrosceles
CCCACAGAAATACAAACTACCATCAGAGAATACTATAAACACCTCTATGCAAATCAACTAGAAAATCTAGAAGAAATGTATAATTTCCTGGACACTTACACTCTCCCAAGACTAAACCAGTAAGAAGTTGAATCCCTGAATAGATCAATAGCAGGCTCTGAAATTGAGGCAACAATTAATAGCCTACCCACCAAAAAAAGCCCAGGACCAGATGGATTCACAGCTGAATTCTACCAGAGGTACAAGGAGGAGCTGGTACCATTCCTTCTGAAACTATTCCAATCAATAGAAAAAGAGGGAATCCTCCCTAACTCATTTTATGAGGCCAACATCATCCTGATACCAAAGCCTGGCAGAGACACAACAAAAAAAGAGAATTTTAGACCAATCTCCCTGATGAACATCGATGCAAAAATCCTCAATAAAATACTGGCAAACCGGATTCAGCAGCACATCAAAAAGCTTATCCACCATGATCAAGTGGGCTTCATCCCTGGGATGCAAGGCTGCTTCAACATTCGCAAATCAATCAACGTAATCCAGCATATCAACAGAACCAAAGACAAGAACCACATGATTATCTCAATAGATGCAGAAAAGGCTTTTGACAAAATTCAACAGCCCTTAATGCTAAAAACGCTCAAGAAATTCGGTATTGATGGAACGTACCTCAA
>NW_022297545.1:0-724 GCF_002776525.5 Piliocolobus tephrosceles
GGAGTATTTGTATATATAAGCAACAAATAATTAGAAATTACAGTAGTATTAAAATACATACTATTTAGCAATAGATTGAACAAAAGGTGTAAAAGGCCTCTAAACTGATAAAATTGTTAAGATTTCTAAGAATATAGAGCTATATCAAACTGATTGATCAAAAAATGTGACATTATGTTACTTGTCCCCAAAATATCTATAGATTCAATGCAATTTTAATTGGTATTTCATCAGGCTTTTGTATAGAAATTGTGAAGATGATTATAAAATTTACATGGAATTTCAAAAGACAAAGTCCGGGAAAAACTATCTTGAAAGATAAAAAATTTCAAGGATTTATTCTTGTTTTGAATTATTGATACTTGCAGTAAGTTGGATACATCTCAAAATAGCTATGCTTCGTGAAGCCAGATCCAAAAGTATATGCACTGTAAACACCATTTACATAACCTTCTAGAAAAGGAAAACTATATGAAATAAAGCAGATCGGGGACTGCCAGAGGAAGGATGGGCCAGGCGCAGTGGCTCACGCCTGTAATCCCAGCACTTTGGGAGGCCAAGACAGGCGGATCACAAAGTCAGAAGTTCGAGACCAGCCTGACCAACATGGTGAAACCCCATCTCTACTGAAAATACAGAAAAAATTAGCTAGGCATGGTCGCGCATGCCTGTAATCCCAGCTACTCAGGAGGCTGAGGCAGGTGAATTGCTTGAACTCGGGATG
>NW_022297545.1:734-1168 GCF_002776525.5 Piliocolobus tephrosceles
TCAGTGAGTCAAGATCCCACCATTGCACTCCAGCCTGGGAGACAGAGAGAAACTCTGTCTCAAAAAAAAAAAAAAAAAAAAAAAAAAAAGAGGATTGACACAGGCATGTGAGAAAACTTTGGGGGATGCTTAAATATGTGAATTATCTTGATTGTGCAGAAGTTCTCATCAGTGCAGGCAGTCCTTGCTTGGCAGGGTAGGAAAACTTCTGCATATCAGGACTGAATTCCGACATGTCAAGGTTCCATGGTAACAATGCACAACGTTTTCACTTTGCACAGTGACAAAGGAAGGAAGCTTTTCACTACTCTCCACTATCCCCATATCCTACAAAGAGAGGTGGCCTCCAATATATAGTTAATTATATGGGACTTATACTTACATAAAACTGAGACATTGTTTTACTTATCTTTTTGATGAGTATCAAATTAGCT
>NW_022297546.1:0-1448 GCF_002776525.5 Piliocolobus tephrosceles
TAGAGGTGTTTATAGTATTCTCTGATGGTAGTTTGTATTTCTGTGGGGTCGGTGGTGATATCCCCTTTATCATTTTTTATTGCGTCTATTTGATTCCTCTCTCTTTTCTTCTTTATTAGTCTTGCTAGTGGTCTGTCAATTTTGTTGATCTTTTCAGAAAACCAACTCCTGGATTCAATTATTTTTTGGAGGGTTTTTTGTGTCTCTATCTCCTTCAGTTCTACTCTGATCTCAGTTATTTCTTGCCTTCTGCTAGCTTTTGAATGTGTTTGCTCTTGCCTCTCTAGTTCGTTTAATTGTGATGTTAGAGTGTCAATTTTAGATCTTTCCAGCTTTCTCTTGTGGGCATTTAGTGCTATAAATTTCCCTCTACACACTGCTTTAAATGTGTCCCAGAGATTCTGGTATGTTGTATCTTTGTTCTCATTGGTTTCAAAGAACATCTATATTTCTGCCTTCATTTCGTTATGTACCCAGTAGTCATTCAGGAGCAGGTTGTTCAGTTTCCATATAGTTGAGCGGTTTTGATTGAGTTTCTTAGTCCTGAGTTCTAGTTTGATTGCACTGTGGTCTGAGAGACAGTTTGTTATAATTTCTCTTCTTTTACATTTGCTGAGGAGTGCTTTACTTCCAATTATGTGGTCAATTTTGGAATAAGTGCGATGTGGTGCTGAGAAGAATGTATATTGTGTTGATTTGGGGTGGAGAGTTCTATAGATGTCTATTAGGTCCACTTGGTGCAGAGATGAGTTCAATTCCTGGATATCCTTGTTAACTTTCTGTCTCGTGTATCTGTCTAATGTTGACAGTGGAGTGTTGAAGTCTCCCATTATTATTGTATGGGAGTCTGAGTCTCTTTGTAAGTTTCTAAGGACTTGCTTTATGAATTTGGGGGCTCTTGTATTGGGTGCATCTATATTTAGGATTGTTAGCTCTTCCTGTTGAATTGAACCCTTTACCATTATGTAATGGCCTTCTTTGTCTCTTTTGATCTTTGATGGTTTAAAGTCTATTTATCAGTGACTAGGATTGCAACCCCTGCTTTTTTTTGTTCTCCATTTGCTTGGTAGATCTTCCTCTATCCCTTTATTTTGAGCCTATGTATGTCTCTGCATGTGAGATGGGTCTCCTGACTACAGGAGACTGACGGGTCTTGACTCTTTGTCCAGTTTGCCAGTCTGTGTCTTTTCATTGGAGCATTTAGTCCATTAACATATAAGGTTAATATTGTTATGTGTGAACTTGATCCTGCCATTATGATATCAGCTGGTTGTTTTGCTCATTAGTTGATGCAGTTTCTTCGTAGCCTCTATTGTCTTTACATTTTGGCATGTTTTTGCAATGGCTGGTACCAATTTTTCCTTTCCATGTTTAGGGCTTCCTTCAGGGTCTCTTGTAAGGCAGGCCTGGTGGTGACAAAATCTCTAAGCATTTGCTTATCTGTAAAG
>NW_022297547.1:0-1930 GCF_002776525.5 Piliocolobus tephrosceles
TTAGGGAGGATTCCCTTTTTTTCTATTGATTGGAATAGTTTCAGAAGGAATGGTACCAGCTCCTCCTTGTACCTCTGGTAGAATTCAGCTGTGAATTCATCTGGTCCTGGGCTTTTTTTGGTGGTAGGCTATTAATTGTTGCCTCAATTTCAGAGGCTGCTATTGGTCTATTCAGGGATTCAACTTCTTCCTGGTTTAGTCTTGGGAGAGTGTACGTGTCCAGGAAATTATCCATTTCTTCTAGATTTTCTAGTTGATTTCGTAGAGGTGTTTATAGTATTCTCTGATGGTAGTTTGTATTTCTGTGGGGTCGGTGGTGATATCCCCTTTATCATTTTTTATTGCGTCTATTTGATTCCTCTCTCTTTTCTTCTTTATTAGTCTTGCTAGCGGTCTGTCAATTTTGTTGATCTTTTCAAAAAACCAACTCCTGGATTCATTGATTTTTTGGAGGGTTTTTTGTGTCTCTATCTCCTTCAGTTCTGCTCTGATCTTAGTTATTTCTTGCCTTCTGCTAGCTTTTGAATGTGTTTGCTCTTGCCTCTCTAGTTCTTTTAATTGTGATGTTAGAGTGTCAATTTTAGATCTTTCCTGCTTTCTCTTGTGGGCACTTAGTGCTATAAATTTCCCTCTACATACTGCTTTAAATGTGTCCCAGAGATTCTGATATGTTGTATCCTTGTTCTCATTGGTTTCAAAGAACATCTTTATTTCTGCTTTCATTTCGTTATGTAGCCAGTAGTCATTCAGGAGCAGGTTGTTCAGTTTCCATGTAGTTGAGCGGTTTTGATTGAGTTTCTTAGTCCTGAGTTCTAGTTTGATTGCACTGTGGTCTGAGAGACAGTTTGTTATAATTTCTGTTCTTGTGCATTTACTTAGGACTGCTTTACTTCCAATTATGTGGTCCATTTTGGAATAAGTGTGTTGTGGTGCTGAGAAGAATGTATATTCTGTTGACTTGGGGTGGAGAGTTCTATAGATGTCTATTAGGTCTGCTTGGTGCAGAGATGAGTTCAATTCCTGGATATCCTTGTTAACTTTCTGTCTCGTTGATCTGTGTAATGTTGACAGTGGAGTGTTGAAGTCTCCCATTATTATTGTATGGGAGTCTAAGTCTCTTTGTAAGTCTCTAAGGACTTGCTTTATGAATCTGGGTGCTCCTGTATTGGGTGCATATATATTTAGGATAGTTAGGTCTTCCTGTTGAATTGATCCCTTTACCATTATGTAATGGCCTTCTTTGTCTCTTTTGATCTTTGATGGTTTAAAGTCTGTTTTATCAGAGACTAGGATTGCAACCCCTGCGTTCTTTTGTTCTCCATTTGCTTGGTAGATCTTCCTCCATCCCCTTATTTTGAGCCTCTGTATGTCCCTGCATGTGAGATGAGTCTCCTGAATACAGCAGACTGATGGGTCTTGACTCTTTATCCAGTTTGCCAGTCTGTGTCTTTTAATTGGAGCATTTAGTCCATTAACATTTAAGGTTAATATTATTATGTGTGAACTTGATCCTGCCATTATGATATTAACTGGTTATTTTGCTCATTAGTTGATGCAGTTTCTTCCTAGCCTTGATGGTCTTTACATTTTGGCATGTTTTTGCAATGGCTGGTACCAGTTGTTCCTTTCCATGTTTAGGGCTTCCTTCAGGGTCTCTTGTAAGGCAGGCCTGGTGATGACAAAATCTCTAAGCCTTTGCTTATCTGTAAAGAATTTTATTTCTCCTTCACTGATGAAACTTAGTT
The DNA here is from genome assembly GCF_002776525.5 of Piliocolobus tephrosceles. Classification (NCBI taxonomy): domain Eukaryota; kingdom Metazoa; phylum Chordata; class Mammalia; order Primates; family Cercopithecidae; genus Piliocolobus; species Piliocolobus tephrosceles. The sequence goes on from NW_022297547.1 coordinate 1,746, forward strand.
TGGCTGGATATGAAATTCTGGGTTTAAAATTCTTTTCTTTAAGAACGTTGAATATTGGCCCCCACTCTCTTCTGGCTTGTAGAGTTTCTGCCGAGAGATCTGCTGTCAGTCTGATGGGCTTCCCTTTGTGGGTAACCTGACCTTTCTCTCTGGCTGCCCTTCAGATTTTTTCCTTCATTTCCACT
>NW_022297551.1:0-750 GCF_002776525.5 Piliocolobus tephrosceles
AACCCTGCGTGATCATTCTTAAACCCCTTTAAACAAATCTAAAAATATAAGAAAGTGCCTATTAAAATAATATTATATTTATTGTCATTTACTTTTTGTATGTTTACTTATAGCTGCTCTCTTCACATATGCATTATTAGCACTACTGTTATTTACATATGTACAAACTATACAATTAATGAAAATATGAAATGTACACTATTTTAAGTTCTTATTTTGCAACAAACCAAACAAACGATTAACTCAACATTTGTTAAACACTAATACTAAAACATAACCTTATAAACCTTATAAATATATTAAATAAATAAAAAATATCATAGCAATTAATATCACACATTCATGCAATTTACATTTACTAATACCATAACAAACACCATATTTTTTAATATTTCCATTAAGTATTCACATATATATTTACAAAAAATAATACTTAGTCCATACTAAACATAATTTGTTAAAACAGTTATTAAAAAAAAAATTTAAATAATAGAAACAGATTTTTAGTAATGTGCTAAGCATATATAACAATTTTTTTTAAAGTATTTTTTTAATTATTTATGTTGAAAGCATTTTTTAATTTATTTTTAATTATTTTTATGTGATAATTATATTTAATATAAATAAAATAGGATTAAAACTTAAAATATGTAACATAAAACTTATGTGTTCATAATTCAGTCGTTACATTAGGTACCAATCAAACAGTGATGTTAGGGAGATCGAAGGTTCGATTCCTCTTATTACCCA
>NW_022297551.1:850-1618 GCF_002776525.5 Piliocolobus tephrosceles
TGATTAATATGATTTGTTTTATATGCTAATAAATATGTTTATTATAATACTATTTAATGACAAATTTTTAATAAGTATAACAACTTGTAAAAATCTTTTGTTTTTTTTTTTTAATTTTTATCAATAACATTTTATGATAAATAGCATATAATAAAAATCAACTATTTTTTTTTTTTTTAATTGTTTATGTTGAAAGTATTTTTTAATCTATTTTTAATCATTTTTATATACTAATTATATTTAATATAAAAAAGATAGGATTTATACTTAAAATATATAATTTATTAATTATGTGTTCATAATTCAGTCGTTACATTAGGTACCAATCAAACAGTGAAGTCAAGGACAGATCTGCTTCTCCATAACCCATGGGGGAGACCGATCGATTCCCCTTATTGCCTATTCTACTTTTTTACTAAAAAAAAATTAAAAAAAAAAAAAAATTATTATATTTTTTTTAATTAATATGATTTGTTTTATATGCTAATAAATATGTTTATAATAATATTATTTAATGACAAATTTTTAATAAGTATAACAACTTATAAAAATCTTTTTTTATTTTTTTTTTTTATACTAATTATATCTACTATAAATAACATATAATAAAAATCAAATGAATTTTTTTTTTTTTGAAACTTCTTACGTCATGATTTACATCACCATTTACATCACCATTTACATCACCATTTACATTACCATTTACATCACCATTTACATTACCATTTACATCATCATTTATAGCTTTAAAAATATAAGTAAAAAAAC
>NW_022297552.1:0-1541 GCF_002776525.5 Piliocolobus tephrosceles
TTATAATTTCTGTTCTTTTACATTTGCTGAGGAGTGCTTTACTTCCAATTATGTGGTCAATTTTGGAATAAGTGTGATGTGGTGCTGAGAAGAATGTATATTCTGTTGACTTGGCGTGGAGAGTTCTATAGATGTCCATGAGGTCCCCTTGGTGCAGAGATGAGTTCAATTCCTGGATATCCTTGTTAACTTTCTGTCTCGTTGTTCTGTCTAATGTTGACAGTGGAGTGTTGAAGTCTCCCATTATTATTGTATGGGAGTCTAAGTCTCTTTGTAAGTCTCTAAGGACTTGCTTTATGAATCTGGGTGCTCCTGTATTAGGTGCATATATATTTAGGATAGTTAGCTCTTCCTGTTGGATTGATCCCTTTTTCATTATGTAATGGCCTTCTTTGTCTCTTTTGATCTTTGATAGTTTAAAGTCTGTTTTATCAGAGACTAGGATTGCAAACCCTGCTTTTTTTTGTTCTCCATTTGCTTGGTAGATCTTCCTCCATCCTTTTATTTTGAGCCTATGTATGTCTCTGCATGTGAGATGGGTCTCCTGAAGACAGCAGACTGATGGGTCTTGACTCTTTATCCAATTTGCCAGTCTGTGTCTTTTAATTGGAGCATTTAGTCCATTTACATTTAAGGTTAATATTGTTATGTGTGATCTTGATCCTTCCATTATCATATTAACTGGTTATTTTGCTCATTAGTTGATGCAGTTTCTTCCTAGGCTCGATGGTCTTTACATTTTGGCATGTTTTTGCAATGGCTGGTACCGGTTGTTCCTTTGCATGTTTAGGGCTTCCTTCAGGGTCTCTTGTAAGGCAGGCCTGGTGGTGACAAAATCTCTAAGCATTTGCTTATCTGTAAAGAATTTTATTTCTCCTTCACTTATGAAACTTAGTTTGGCTGGATATGAAATTCTGGGTTTAAAATTCTTTTCTTTAAGAACGTTGAATATTGGCCCCCACTCTCTTCTGGCTTGTAGAGTTTCTGCCGAGAGATCTGTTTTCAGTCTGATGGGCTTCCCTTTGTGGGTAACCCGACCTTTCTCTCTGGCTGCCCTTAAGATTTTTCCTTCATTTCCACTTTGGTGAATCTGGCAATTATGTGTCTTGGAGTTGCTCTTCTGGAGGAGTATCTTTGTGGCGTTCTCTGTATTTCCTGAATTTGAATGTTGGCCTGCCCTGCTAGGTTGGGGAAGTTCTCCTCGATGATATCCTGTAGAGTGTTTTCCAATTTGGTGCCATTTTCCCCCTCACTTTCAGGCACCCCAATCAGACGTAGATTTGGTCTTTTGACATAATCCCATACTTATTGCAGGCTTTGTTCATTTCTTTTTCTTCTTTTTTCTTTTGGTTTCTCTTCTCGCTTCATTTCATTCATTTGATCCTCCATCGCTGATACTCTTTCTTCCAGTTGATCGAGTCGGTTACTGAAGCTTGTGCATTTGTCATGTATTTCTCGTGTCATGGTTTTCATCTCTGTCATTTCGTTTATGACCTTCTCTGCATTAATTAGTCTAGCTGTCAATTCTTCCACTCTTTTTT
>NW_022297553.1:0-1123 GCF_002776525.5 Piliocolobus tephrosceles
CAATGCGGGGTCTTTTTGGTTCCATATGAACTTTAAAGCAGTTTTTTCCAATTCGGAGAAGAAACTCATTGGTAGCTTGATGGGGATGGCATTGAATCTATAAATAACCTTGGGCAGTATGGCCATTTTCACGATATTGATTCTTCCTATCCATGAGCAGGGTATGTTCTTCCATTTGTTAGTGTCCTCTTTTATTTCACTTAGCAGAGGTCTGTAGTTCTCCTTGAAGAAGTCCTTTACATCCCTTGTAAGTTGGATTCCTAGGTATTTTATTCTCTTTGAAGCAATTGTGAATGGAAGTTCATTCCTGATTTGGCTCTCTGCTTGTCTGTTACTGGTGTATAAGAATGCTTGTGATTTTTGCACATTAATTTTGTATCCTCAGACTTTGCTGAAGTTGCTTATCAGCTTAAGAAGATTTTGGGCTGAGACGATGGGGTTTTCTAAATATACAATCATGTCATCTGCAAACAGGCACAATTTGAGTTCTTCTTTTCCTAACTGAATACCCTTGATTTCTTTCTCTTGCCTGATTGCCCTAGCCAGAACTTCCAACACTATGTTGAATAGGAGTGGTGAGACAGGGCATCCCTGTCTTGTTCCAGTTTTCAAAGGGAATGTTTCCACTTTTTTGCCCATTCAGTATGATATTAGCTGTGGGTTTGTCATAAATAGCTCTTATTATTTTGAGGTACGCTCCATCAATACCGAATTTGTTGAGCGTTTGTTGGGCTGTTGAATTTTGTCAAAAGCCTTTTCTGCATCTATTGAGATAATCATGTGGTTCTTGTCTTTGGTTCTGTTTATATGCTGGATTACGTTTATTGATTTGCGAATGTTGAACCAGCCTTGCATCCCAGGGATGAAGCCCATTTGATCATGGTGGATAAGCTTTTTGATGTGCTGCTGAATCTGGTTTGCCAGTATTTTATTGAGGATTTTCATCGATGTTCATCAGGGAGATTGGTCTAAAATTCTCTTTTTTTGTTGTGTCTCTACCAGGCTTTGGTATCAGGATGATGTTGGCCTCATAAAATGAGTTAGGGAGGATTCCCTCTTTTTCTATTGATTGGAATAGTTTCAGAAGGAATGGTACCTGCTCCTCCTTGTACCTCTGGTAGAA
>NW_022297553.1:1223-2825 GCF_002776525.5 Piliocolobus tephrosceles
AAAATGAGTTAGGGAGGATTCCCTCTTTTTCTATTGATTGGAAAAGTTTCAGAAGGAATGGTACCTGCTCCTCCTTGTACCTCTGGTAGAATTCAGCTGTGAATCCATCTGGTCCTGGGCTTTTTTTGGTGGGTAGGCTATTAATTGTTGCCTGAATTTCAGAGCCTGCTATTGGTCTATTCAGGGATTCAACTTCTTCCTGGTTTAGTCTTGGGAGAGTGTAAGTGTCCAGGAAATTATCCATTTCTTCTAGATTTTCTAGTTGATTTGCGTAGAGTTGTTTATACTATTCTCTGATGGTAGTTTGTATTTCTGTGGGGTCAGTGGTGATATCCCCTTTATCATTTTTTAATGCGTCTATTTGATTCCTCTCTCTTTTCTTCTTTGTTAGTCTTGCTAGCGGTCTGTCAATTTTGTTGATCTTTTCAAAAAACCAACTCCTGGATTCATTGATTTTTTGGAGGGTTTTTTGTGTCTCTATCTCCTTCAGTTCTGCTCTGATCTTAGTTATTTCTTGCCTTCTGCTAGCTTTTGAATGTGCTTGCTCTTGCTTCTCTAATTCTTTTAATTGTGATGTTAGAGTGTCAATTTTAGATCTTTCCTGCTTTCTCTTGTGGGCATTTAGTGCTATAAATTTCCCTCTGCACACTGCTTTAAATGTGTTCCAGAGATTCTGGTATGTTGTATCTTTGTTCTCATTGGTTTCAAAGAACATCTTTATTTCTGCTTTCATTTCGTTATGTACTCAGTAGTCATTCAGGAGCAGGTTGTTCAGTTTCCATGTAGTTGAGCGGTTTTGATTGAATTTCTTAGTCCTGAGTTCTAGTTTGATTGCACTGTGGTCTGAGAGACAGTTTGTTATAATTTCTGTTCTTGTACATTTGCTGAGGAGTGCTTTACTTCCAATTATGTGGTCAATTTTGGAATAAGTGTGATGTGGTGCTGAGAAGAATGTATATTCTGTTGACTTGTGGTGGAGAGTTCTATAGATGTCTATTAGGTCCACTTGGTGCAGAGATGAGTTCAATTCCTGGATATCCTTGTTAACTTTCTGTCTCGTTGATCTGTCTAATGTTGACAGTGGAGTGTTGAAGTCTCCCATTATTATTGTATGGGAGTCTAAGTCTCTTTGTAAGTCTCTAAGGACTTGCTTTATGAATCTGGGTGCTCCTGTATTGGGTGCATATATATTTAGGATAGTTAGCTCTTCCTGCTGAATTGATCCCTTTACCATTATGTAATGGCCTTCTTTGTCTCTTTTGATCTTTGATGGTTTAAAGTCTGTTTTATCAGAGACTAGGATTGCAACCCCTGCTTTTTTTTGTTCTCCATTTGCTTGGTAGATCTTCCTCCATCCCTTTATTTTGAGCCTATGTATGTCTCTGCATGTGAGATGGGTCTCCTGAAGACAGCAGACTGATGGGTCTTGACTCTTTATCCAGTTTGCCAGTCTGTGTCTTTTAATTGGAGCATTTAGTCCATTTACATTTAAGGTTAATATTGTTATGTGTGAACTTGATCCTGCCATTATGATATTAACTGGTTATTTTGCTCATTAGTTGATGCAGTTTCTTCCTAGCCTCGATGGTCTTTACATTTTGG
>NW_022297555.1:0-2437 GCF_002776525.5 Piliocolobus tephrosceles
AGGCTATTAATTGTTGCCTCAATTTCAGAGGCTGCTATTGGTCTATTCAGGGATTCAACTTCTTCCTGGTTTAGTCTTGGAAGAGTGTACGTGTCCAGGAAATTATCCATTTCTTCTAGATTTTCTAGTTGATTTGCGTAGAGGTGTTTATAGTATTCTCTGATGGTAGTTTGTATTTCTGTGGGGTCGGTGGTGATATCCCCTTTATCATTTTTTATTGCGTCTATTTGAGAGAGAGAAAACTTTCTTTATATAATGCAGTTTGGAAACTCTGTGATGGACGGATATGTGAAGGGACATTCGGGGGCACATTCAGCAATATGGTGAAAATGAAATTATCTTCAAATAAAAACCGTAGAGAAGCTTTCTGAGAAACTGCTTTATGATGTGTGCATTTCACTCAGGGAGTTATACCTCTTTTCTCATAAGGCAGTGTTTGAACACTCTTCCTGTAAAACCGAAAATGTGATATCTTGAAGCCCTTTGAAGACTATGGCGAAAAGAGAAATATCCTCAAATAAAACCCACAAAGAAGCGTATCAAGAAACTGCTCTCTGTTATGAGTATTCATTTCACAGAGTTAAAGCTTACTGTACATTATCCAGTTTGGAAACTCTGTCTTTGAGGAATTAGCAAAGGGCTATTAAGTGGCGCCCGGAGGCCTGTGGTGAGCAAGGAAATGACTTCTGATGAAAAATGGAGAGAAGTTTCTGAGCAACTGCTTTGTGATGTGTGTATTTATTTCATAGAGTTAAACCATTATTTGGATTGAGCACTTTGGAATCACCGTTTTTGTGGAATCTGAGGACAGACATTTGGGAATGCTACTTACAATATGGAGAAGGAAGTATCCTCAGGTACAATCCAGAAGGAAGCTTTCTGTGAAACTGCTCTGTGTCATCTTAATTATTCTCAGTTAGTTAAGCCTCTCTTTTCATTGAGCAGTTTTGTAACTGTTTATATGTAGCATATGAAGGGACATTCGGGAGCACTTTGAGGCTTACGGTGAAAAAGGAAATATGTTCAGACCGAAACTGGAGAAAAGGTTTCTGAGGAACTGCTTTGTGACGTGTGCATTCCACTCACAGTGTTACACCTCTCTTCCCATACAGCGTCGGGAAACCCTTTTGGAGAAACAGGTATGAAGGGATATTGGGGAGAATATTGACGCCTATGGTGAAAGGGAAATAGCCTCAGACAAATACTGGAAAGAAGTTTTCTGTGAAACTGCTTGGTGATATGTGTATTCATGTCACATATTTAAAGCTTTCTTTACATTGTGCAACTTGGAAATTCTGTCATGGACAGATCCGCGAAGGGACATTTGGGAGCACATTCAGGACTATGATGAAAAAGGAAATATACTCAAATAAAAACTGGAAAGAAGCTTTCTGTGAATCTGCTTTTTGCTACGTTTATTCATCTCACATAGATAAATCTTACTTTACATTACACAGCTTGGAAACTCTGTCATGGACGGATCTGTGAAGGGCATTCGGGAGAACATTCAGGACTATGGTGAAAAGGGAAATATGTTCAGATAAAAACCAGAAGGAAACTACCTGTGAAACTGCTCTGTGTTGTGTGAATTCCACTCGCACAGTTAAGCTTCTGTTTTCATTAAGCAGTATTCTAACACTGCTTATGTTTAGCGTGCTTAGGGATTTTCAGGAGCTCTTTGAGGCTTACAGTGAAAAATTAAATATGTTCAGATAGAAACTGAAAAGAAGCTTTCTGAGGAGCTTATTTGTGACGTGTGCATTCTACTTACAGTGTTGTACCTCTCCTCTCATACAGCATCAGGGAAACCCCTTTGAGGAAAAATTTGCCAAGGGATATCCAGGAGCATATTGATGCTTATTGTGAAAAGGGAAATAGCCTCAGATAAAAACAGGAAAGAAGCATTTTGTGAAACTGCTCTGTGACATTGTATTTATCTCACATTGATAAAGCTTCATTTACAGTACGAAGCTTGGAAACTCTGTCATGGAAGGATTCGCGAAGGGACATTTGGGAGCACATTCAGGACTATGGTGAAAAAGGAAATATTTTCAGATGAAAACTGGAAAGAAGCTTTCTGTGAATCTACTTTTTTCTGTGTTTATTCATCTCACATAGATAAAGCTTTCTTTGCATTACACAGCTTGGTAACTGTCATGGACGGATCCCGGAAGGGACATTCGGGAGATCATTCAGGACTCTGGGAAAATGGAAATATATTCAGATAAAAACTCGAGAGAAGCTTTCTAAGAAACTGCTTTGTGATGTGTGCATTCCACTCAGGGAGTTATACTTCTTTTGTCATAAGGCAGTGTTTGAACACTGTTCCTGTATAACCAAAAAAGTGATATTTTGGTGTGCATTGTGACTATGTGGAAAAGTGAAATATCCTCAAATAAAACCCAGAGAGAAGCATTCCAAGAGACAGCTTTCTGAT
>NW_022297555.1:2537-6630 GCF_002776525.5 Piliocolobus tephrosceles
GATGAAAACTGGAATGAAGCTTTCTGAGAAACTGCTTTGTGATGTGTCTATTCATCTCAAAGAGTTAAATCATACTTTGGAATGAGCAGTTTGAAATCACTGCTCTTGTTGAATCTGAGGAAGGACATTTGGGAATGCTCTTAGAATATGGAAAAAGAAATATTCTCAGGTAAAATCCAGAAGGAAGCTTTTTGTGAAACAGCTGTGTGTCATCTTAATTCCTCTCACTCCGTTAAGCCTCTGTTTTCATTTAGGAGTTTTCTAACACTGTTTATGTTTAGAGTGTGAAGGGATATTTGGGAGCGTTTTGAGGCTTACAGTGAAAAAGGAAATATATTCAGACCAAAACTGGAGAGAAGCTTTCCGAGGAACTGTTTTGTGATATGTGCTTTCCACTCAGTGTTATACCTCTCTTCTCATACAATATTGGGGAAACCCTTTTGGAGAAAAAGGTACCAAGTGATATTCTGGAGTAAGTTGATGCCTACAGTGAACAGGGAAATAGCTTCAGAAAAAACTGGAAAGAACCTTTCTGTGAAACTACTCTGTGATATGCGTATTCATCTCACATAGATAAAGCTTTCTTTACATTATGCAGCATGGAAACTTTGTCATGGATGCATCCACGAAGTGCCATTGGGGAGCACTTTCAGGACTATGGTTAAAAAGGAAATATCTTCAGATAAAAACTGGAGAGAAGCTTTCTGAGAAACTGCTTTGTGATATGTGTATTCCACTTAGGGAGTTTTACCTCTTTTCTGATAAGACAGTGTTTTGAACACTGTTTCTGTAAAACTGAAAAAGTGATATTTCGAAGTCCATTGAAGACTATGGTGAAAAGTGAAATATCCTCAAATAACACCCAGAAAGAAGCGTTCCAAGAAACTGCTCTCTGATATGTGCATTCATTTCACAGAGTTAAAGCTTACACTACATTGCCCAATTTGGAAACTCTGTCTTTGAGGAATCTGCGAAGAGATATTAAGTGGCATCTGGAGGCCTGTGGTGAGTAAGGAAACGTCTTCCAATGAAAACTGGAGAAAACATTTCTGAGCAACTACTTTGCAATATGTGTATTCATCTCATAGAGTTAAACCATTATTAGTTTGAGCAGTTTGAAATCACTGCTTCTGTGGAATCTGAGGAAGGACATTTGGGAACACTCTTTAGAATATGGAGAAATAAATAACCTCAGATAAACACCACAAGGAAGCTTTCTGTGAAACTCCTATGTGGCAAGTGAATTCCTCTCACACGTTAAGCTTCTCTTTTCACTGAGCAGTTTTCTACCACTCTTTATGTTTAGTATGCGATGGATATTCTGGGGCACTTTGAGGCTTATGGTGAAAACGGAAATATCTTCAGATAGAAACTGAAGAGAAGCTTTCCAAGGAGCTGCTTTGTGACGTGTGCATACCACTCACTGAGTTATACCTTTTTTCTCATAGAGGATTGGGATATTCCTTTTGGAGAAAAAGCTACCAAGGGACATTCACTGTATGGAGGGCTATGGTGAAAAAGGAAATATCCTCAGAAAAAACTGAAAAGAAGCTTTCTGTGTAAATACTTTGTGATATATATGCTTATTCATCTTAAATAGATAAAACTTTCTTTATATTATGCAGATTGGAAACTCCATCATGGACAGATCCGCAAAGGAACATTCAGAAGCACATTCAGGCCTATGGTGAAAAAGGAAATATCTTCAGATAAAAAGTGGAAAGAAGCATCTGTGAGTCTGCTTTTTGCTATGTTTATTCGTTTCACATCAATAAAGCTTTCTTTGTGTTATTCAGCCTGGAAACTCCATCATGGACGGATCCATGAAGGGACATTCACGATCATATTCAGGCCTATGGTGAAAAAGGAAATATCTTCAGATAAAAACTGGAGAGAAGCTTTCTGTGAATCTGCTTTTTGCTATGTTTATGTACCTCATGATGCTAAAGCTTGATTTACATTATACAGTGTGGAAACTCTGTCATAGACGGATCCACAAAGGGACATTCAGGAGCCCATTCAGGACTATGATGAAACAGGTAATTTCTTCAGATGAAAACTGCAGAGAAGCTTTCTGAAAAACTGCTTTGTGATTTATGCATTCCACTAAGGGAGTTCTACCATTTTTCTCATAAGACAGTGTTTGAGCACAGTTCATGTAAAACTGAAAAAGTGATATTTCAAAGCGCATTGAAGACTATGACGAAAAGTGAAATATCCTCAAATAACACCCAGAAAGAAGTGTTCCAAGAAACTACTCTCTGATATGTGCATTCATTTTACAGAGTTAAAGCTTACTCTACATTTCCTTGTTTGAAAACTCTGTCTTTGAGGAATCTGTGAAGGGATATTAAGTGGCAACCGGTGGGCTGCGGTGAGCAAGAAAATGTCTTCCCTTGAAAACTGGAGAGAAGATTTCTGAGCAACAGTTTTGTGATGTGTTTATTCATCTCATAAAGTTACATCATTCTTTGGATTGAGCAGTTTGAAATCACTGTTTCTGTGGAACCTGAGAAAGGACATTTGGGAATGTTTTTAAGAATGTGCTGAAAAAGAAATACCCTCCGAGAGAAACTTTCCATGGAACTGCTTTGTGACGCATGCATTACACTCACAGTGTTATACGTCTCTTTCCATACAGAATCAGGGAAATCCTTTGGAGAAAAAGCTACCAAGTGATATTCGGGAGCATGTTGACGCCTACAGTGAAAAGGGAAATAGCCTAGGACAAAAACTGGATGCAAGATTTCTGTGAAATTGCTCTGTGATACTTGTATTCATCTCACTGAGGTAAAAATTTCTTTCCATTATGCAGCTTGGAAACTCTGTCATGGACGGATCTGCGAAGGGACATTCGGGAGCACATTAAGGCCTACAGTGGAAAAGGACGTATCTTCAGATAAACACTGGATAGAAGCTTTCTAAGAAACTGCTTTGTGATGTGTGCATTCCACACAGGGATTTATACCTCTTTTCCCTTAAGGCAGTGTTTGATCACTGTTCCTGTAAAACCGAAATAGTAATATTTTGGAGCACATGGATGTCTATGACGAAAAGTGAAATATCCTGAAATAAAACCCAAAAAGAAGCATTCCAAGAAACTGCTCCCTGATATGTGCATTTATTTCAGAGAGTTAAAGCTTATTCTACATTTTGCAGTTGGAAAGTCTGTCTTTGAGGATACTGCAAAGGTATATTAAGTGGCAACTGGAGGCCTGTGGCGAGCAAGGAAATATTTTCCATTGAACACTGGAGAGAAACTTTCTGAGCAACTGCTTTGTGATGTGTGTATTCATCTCATATAGTTACATCATTCTTTGGATTGAAGAGTTTGAAATCACTCTTTCTGAGGAACCTGAGAAAGGACATTTGGGAACGCTCTTAAGAATATGCTGAAAAAGAACTAACCTCTGATAGAAATCAGAAGGGAGCTTTCTGTGAAACTGCTCTGGGTCGTGTGAATTCCGCTTGCACAGTTAAGCTTCTCTTTTCATTGAGTAGTTTTCTAACACTGTTTATGTTTAGTCTGCGAAGGGATATTCGGGAGCGCTTTGAGGCTTATGGTGAAAAAGGGAAAATCTTCAGATAGAAACTGGAGAGAAGCTTTCCAAGGAGATGCTTTGTGGCGTGTGCATTCCACTCACAGAGATATACTTTCCTTTTCAGAAAGGATTGGGGAATCCGTTTTGGAGAAAAAACTACCAGGGGATATTCGGGAGTATATGGACGGCTATGGTGAAAAAGAAAATATCCTGGGTGGGCGGAGCAAGATGGCCGAATAGGAACAGCTTCAGTCTCCATCTCCCAGCGCGAGCGACACAGAAGACCGGCGATTTCTGCATTTTCAACTGAGGTACTGGGGTCATCTCACTCGGCAGTGCCGGACAATTGGTGCTGGTCAGCTGCTGCGGCCCGACCAGCGAGAACTGAAGCAGGGCGAGGCATCGCCTCACCTGGGAAGCGCGAGGGGGAAGGGAGTCCCTTTTCCTAGCCAGGGGAACTGAGACACACAACACCTGGAAAATCGGGTAACTCCCACCCCAATACTGCGCTGTAACACCGGCACACCGGAGATTGTATCCCACACCTGGCC
>NW_022297556.1:0-1033 GCF_002776525.5 Piliocolobus tephrosceles
CTTGGATTCTGCAAAGTGATATTTAGGAGCTCATTGAGGGATATGGTTAAAAAGGATATATCCTCAGACAGAAAGTCGCAAGAAGCATTCTGAGAAACTGCATTGCTATGTGTGAGTGCAACTCACAGAGTTACACGTTTCACTTCAGCTATGAGTTTCCCAAGACAGTTTGCTTGGAAACTGCAATGAGATTCTTCTTAGCGCAATGAAGCTCACGGTGACAAAGCACGCGTCCTCAGAGGAAAATTGGAAAGAAGCTTTCTTAGAAATTTCTCTGTGATGTGTGAACTTATCTCACAGAGTTTCACCTATGTTAATGGAGCAGGCTACTAACACTGTTTTTGGGGAAACTGAGGAGTTCTACTCTGAAAGGCTTTGAGGCCTGCGCTGATAAAGAAAATGTCATCAGTTGTAAACGGGAAATAAGCTTTCTGAGAAACTTCTTTGTGATCTGTGAATTCGTCTCACAGAGTTACTTGTTTGTCCTCAGGAAGCAGTTTGCTAACACTCTTTTCCTAGAATCTGTAAGGTGATATTTGGGAGCCCATTGGGGCCCACGGTGAAAAAGGAAATATCATCCCATAATAACTAGAGGGAAGCTTTCTGAGAGGTTCCTTTCTGCTATGTGACTTCAGAACACACAGTTTCACACACTGCTTCTCAGCAGCGTTTGCTAAGACTGTTGTCTTGGATTCTGCAAAGTGATATTTAGGAGCTCATTGAGGGCTATGGTGAAAAAGGATATATCCTCAGACAGAAAGTGGCAAGAAGCATTCTGAGAAACTGCATAGCTATGTGTGAGTGCAACTCACAGAGTTACACGTTTCTCTTCAGCTATTAGTTTGCTAAGTCAGTTTGCTTGGAAACTGCAATGAGATTCTTCTTAGTGCGATGAAGCTCATGGTGACAAAGCAAGTGTCCTCAGAGGAAAACTGGAAAGAAGCTTTCTTAGAAACTTCTGGGCGATGTGTAAATTCCTCTCACAGAGTTACACTTATGTTTCATGGAGCAGGCCACTAACACTGTCTTTGGG
>NW_022297556.1:1043-1905 GCF_002776525.5 Piliocolobus tephrosceles
ATCAGCACAGGACTCAAAGATACCCAAACTATACCTGCTCAGTTACCTCAAAGAGAGTGGTAACCGACTGCTCCTAGAAATGTGACTGTAACTCTGTGAGATGAATTCACAGATCTCGGAGAAGTTTCTAAGAAAGCTTCTTTCTAGATTTTATAGGAGGATATTTCTTTTGACACCGTAAGCTTCATTGCGCTAAGATGTATCCCGTTTCAGATTACAAGCAAACAGTGTTGGCAAACTGATGACTGAAGAGATAAGTGTAACTCTGTGAGTTGCACTCACACATGGCAATGGAGTTTCTCAGAAGGCTTCCTTCCAGTTTTTGTCTGAGCATATTTCCCTTTTCACCATAGGCCACAATGAGCTCCCAAATATCCCTTTCCAGAATTCACGAAAAGAGTGTTAGCAAACTGCTACCAGAAGAGAAATGTGAAACTCTGTATGAAGAATTCACACATCAGAAAGCAATCTCTCAGAAAGCTTCTTTCCAACTATTATGTGAGGATACTTCCTTTTTCACCTTAGGCCTCAATGCGCTCCGAAATATCACTTTCCAGATTCCACGAAAACACTCTCAGCAAACTGCTGCATGAAGACTAAGGTGTAAATCTGTGAGATGAATTCACATATCACGAAGAAGTCTCTCACAAAGCTTCTTTCTCATTTTTAATGGAGGATATTTCTTTTATCAGCGTAGGCCTCCAAGCGACCCAAACTAGCCCTGCTCAGTTTCCTCAAAGACAGTGGTAACCGACTGCTCCTTGAAATGTAACTGTAACTCTGTGAGATGAATTCACACATCACAGAGAAGTTTCTACGAAAGCTTCTTTCTAGATCTTATAGGAGGATATTTCTTTTGACA
>NW_022297557.1:0-389 GCF_002776525.5 Piliocolobus tephrosceles
ACAGAATGGGAGAAAATTTTTGCAATCTACTCATCTGACAAAGGGCTCATTTCCAGAATCTACAAAGAACTCAAACAAATATACAAGAAAAAAACAAACAACCCCATCCAAAAGTGGGGAAAGGATATGAACAGACATTTCTCAAAAGAAGACATTCATACAGCCAACAGACACATGAAAAAATGCTCATCATCACTGGCCATCAGAGAAATGCAAATCAAAACCACAATGAGATACCATCTCACACCAGTTAGAATGGCAATCATTAAAAAATCAGGAAACAATAGGTGTTGGAGAGGATGTGGAGAAATAGGAACACTTTTACACTGTTGGTGGGATTGTAAACTAGTTCAACCATTATGGAAAACAGTATGGCGATTCCTCAAGGA
>NW_022297557.1:489-6120 GCF_002776525.5 Piliocolobus tephrosceles
GACCCAGCCATCCCACTACTGGGTATATACCCAAAGGATTATAAATTATGCTACTACAAAGACACATGCACACGTATGTTTATTGCGGCACTATTCACAATAGCAAAGACTTGGAATCAACCCAAATGTCCATCAGTGACAGACTGGATTAAGAAAATGTGGCACATATACACCATGGAATACTATGCAGCCATAAAAAAGGATGAGTTTGCGTCCTTTGTAGAGACATGGATGCAGCTGGAAACCATCATTCTTAGCAAATTATCACAAGAAGAGAAAACCAAACACCGCATGTTCTCACTCATAGGTGGGAACTGAACAATGAGCTCACTTGGACTCGGGAAGGGGAACAT
Organism: Piliocolobus tephrosceles; assembly: GCF_002776525.5. NCBI lineage: Eukaryota > Metazoa > Chordata > Mammalia > Primates > Cercopithecidae > Piliocolobus > Piliocolobus tephrosceles. The sequence continues at coordinate 843 of NW_022297557.1, forward strand.
CACACACTGGGGCCTATCATGGGGAGGGGGGAGGGGGGAGGGATTGCATTGGGGAGTTATACCTGATATAAATGATGAATTGATGGGTGCTGACGAGTTGATGGGTGCAGCACACCAACATGGCACATGTATACATATGTAACCTGCACGTTATGCACATGTACCCTAGAACTTAAAGTATAATAAAAAATAAAAAAATAAAAAATAAAAAAATAAAAATAAAAAAAAAAAAAAATAGAGCCTTAACAAAAGAGTTGAAGCTTCAAAGGCAGGGCAAGGTAGTAGATAAGGAAACACAAAGGAAACTTTAGCATAGGAAGCAAATGACAACCACATTCTTATTTAACTTTATGTTAAAATATTGCTTCTCAAACATCAGTGCAGGAGAAAAGCACCCAGTCACATATAAAGAGAACCCAAACTGACTAACTGGCTTTCTCAGCAGAAATCTTACAGGCCAGAAGATAATGAGACAGCATTTTCAAAGTGTTGAAAGAACAACAATAACAAAAAATCTGCTAGTCGGACATTAGTGCAAATAAGAAACAGCTTTCATGATTTTGTTTCACAATTCAACACTCAGACCCCACTACCAGACATTTTGAATCCATGGGTATTGAGAAAACTCAACAAAATTTTTCTGCAAAGGACAATATGGTAAATAATTGAAGATTTTCTGACCATGTAGGCTTTCTCACAACTACCCAATTTTGCACTGTGATGTGAAACCAGCCATAAATAATACATAAGTGAAAAGGTATGTCAGTGTTCCAATAAAACTTTATTTACAAAAAACAGACAACAGTTTGGATTTGGACCACAGGCCACAATTTGCTAACCCCTGCTCTTAAGCAAGGTCTGACACTTGTAATTTTTAAAAGTTGTACAAGTGATTCGAACACTCAGCAAAAACTATTGGAAAAACACTGAATTAGAACATAATTTTCAAGAAAGCTTTGATTTGAATACAAACAGGTTATGAGGGGTGAGTGCATTAATCCTTACCAAAGTTGTAACTTAAAAAACAGGAAATTGGGACAAAATACATATGGGCCTCAGAGAAGAATAACAAAAAGGTTATACAAAAATTCCGAGTTAAATATTACCACATAGATTTCTATAGTACATTAAAAAGAATAAGCAATCAGAACTAAGTGGAGCTAATTCTAAGAATACCAAGATATTTCATACACTTTGAGCCCCAAATTTAATTATTAACAGGAGACTATATGCTTTAATTTGCATAGAATGTCTCTGGAAAAATATACAAGAAATGGTTAACAAGTGGTTGCATCTAGGGAGAGGAATTTGTTGACTGAGAAACAGGGTTGAGAGGGAGCCTTGTTGTACATACCAAAATCTGAGGCTTTAGGATTTTACATGATGCGCAAATACTATACATTAAAAATAAGTAATTATTATAATTTTTAAAATTGTACTGCATTAATTGATTCATTTAGCAAATCTTTATTGGCCTCTTCCCTGGGGACATAACAATAAACAAGATATCCAGCAGAGGAAACCATTAAGCAATCAATTCAGAAAATGTGGACTGAGTGCCACATTTTTCCAGATTCCACCATCAGAAATTCTGATCCAACTAAGGGAGTGGGGGCAGATGATCAGTATTTTTTGAAAAACCCCTAAGGTGATTCTAACTACACTAGTCACATTTGAGGACTTCTTAATTTAAATAAATATGACTTACTGGTGGAAAAGCCTAGAGAGAACCTTAATTGCATCTGAGGCTGACACTTCTCCAGAGGACATAACAGGTGCATGGTGTCATCTTTTGTAACAGTGAGGCAGGGGGTCAAGGAAAGAATGAATGTTACAAACCTAGAAAGAATGTTGAAATATCTTAGCCACAATAAAAATCTTACCAATATCCAGACATATGAAACATGCATTAAAAAAAGAATTAAACAAACACTAAACTTCTCTTCTTCAACACTGGAAGTTGGAAGACATTGGAACAATATATACACGTTTGGGGAAAACAGATTTAATCAAATATTCATGCATGAGAATAAAAGAAAAGATAAGTAAGGACATGATTGAGTTTAGAAAGTAGGACACTCAGGTATTCTTTATAAGTAAATTACTCAAATAGAACATTTTTCCAAATGAAAATTACAGCACATCGGAGGAGGGCGGAGGAAGATGGCCGAATAGGAACAGCTCCAGTCTCCAACTCCCAGCGCGAGCGACACAGAAGACTGGTGATTTCTGCATTTTCAACTGAGGTACTGGGGTCATCCCACTAGGGAGTGCAGGACATTCGGTGCTGGTCAGCGGCTGCAGCCCGACCAGCGAGAGATGAAGGAGGACCAGGCATCACCTCACCTGGGAAGCGCAAGGGGGAAGGGAATCCCTTTTCCTAGCCAGGGGAACTGAGACACACAACACCTGGAAAATCGGGTAACTCCCACCCCAATACTGCACTTTAAGCAAACAGGCACACCAGGAGAATATATCCCACACCTGGCCGGGAGGGTCCCACGCCCACGGAGCCTCCCTCATTGCTAACACAGCAGTCTGCGATCTAACCCCAAGGCAGCAGTGAGGCTGGGGGAGGGGCGCCCGCCATTGCTGAGGCTTAAGTAGGTAAACAAAGCCACTGGGAAGCTCGAACTGGGTGGAACTCACAGCAGCTCAAGGAAACCTGCCTGTCTCTGTAGACTCCACCTCTGGGGACAGGGCACAGCTAAATAACAAGAAAAAAAGCAGCAGCAACCTGTGCAGACGCAAACGACTCTGTCTGACAGCTTTGAAGAGAGCAGTGGATCTCAAAACACGGAGATTGAGATCTGAGAAGGGACAGACTGCCTGCTCAAGTGGGTCCCTGACCCCTGAGTAGCCTAACTGGGAGACATCCCCCACTAGGGGCAGTCTGACACCCCACACCTCACAAGATGGAGTACACCCCTGAGAGGAAGCTTCCAAAGTAAGAATCAGACAGGTACACTCGCTGTTCAGCAATATTCTATCTTCTACAACCTCTGCTGCTGATACCCAGGCAAACAGGGTCTGAAGTGGACCTCAAGCAATCTCCAACAGACCTACAGCTGAGGGTCCTGACTGTTAGAAGGAAAACTATCAAACAGGAAGGACACCTATACCAAAACTCCATCAGTACATCACCATCATCAAAGAACAGAGGCAGATAAAACCACAAAGGTGGGGAAAAAACAGGGCAGAAAAGCTGGAAATTCAAAAAATAAGAGCGCATCTCCCCCTGCAAAGGAGCGCAGCCCATCGCCAGCAACGGATCAAAGCTGGTCAGAGAATGACTTTGATGAGATGAGAGAAGAAGGCTTCAGTCCATCAAACTTCTCAGAGCTAAAGGAGGAATTATGTACCCAGCGCGAAGAAACTAAAAATCTTGAAAAAAGAGTGGAAGAATTGACAGCTAGACTAATTAACGCAGAGAAGGTCATAAACGAACTGACAGAGATGAAAACCATGACACGAGAAATACGTGACAAATGCACAAGCTTCAGTAACCGACTCGATCAACTGGAAGAAAGAGTATCAGCGATGGAGGATCAAATGAATGAAATGAAGCGAGAAGAGAAACCAAAAGAAAAGAGAAGAAAAAGAAATGAACAAAGCCTGAAAGAAGTATGGGATTATGTAAAAAGACCAAATCTACGTCTGATTGTGGTGCCTGAAAGTGAGGGGGAAAATGGAAACAAGTTGGAAAACACTCTTCAGGATATCATCCAGGAGAACTTCCCCAATCTAGTAGGGCAGGCCAACATTCAAATTCAGGAAATACAGAGAACGCCACAAAGATACTCCTCCAGAAGAGCAACTCCAAGACACATAATTGCCAGATTCACCAAAGTTGAAATGAAGGAAAAAATCTTAAGGGCAGCCAGAGAGAAAGATCGGGTTACCCACAAAGGGAAGCCCATCAGACTAACAGCAGATCTCTTGGCAGAAACTCTACAAGCCAGAAGAGAGTGGGGGCCAATATTCAACATTCTTAAAGAAAAGAATTTTAAACCCAGAATTTCATATCCAGCCAAACTAAGTTTCATCAGTGAAGGAGAAATAAAATCCTTTACAGATAAGCAAATGCTTAGAGATTTTGTCACCACCAGGCCTGCCTTACAAGAGACCCTGAAGGAAGCCCTAAACATGGAAAGGAACAACCGGTACCAGCCATTGCAAAAACATGCCAAAATGTAAAGACCATCGAGGCTAGGAAGAAACTGCATCAACCAATGAGCAAAATAACCAGTTAATATCATAATGGCAGGATCAAGTTCACACATAACAATATTAACCTTAAATGTTAATGGACTAAATGCTCCAATTAAAAGACACAGACTGGCAAACTGGATAAAGAGTCAAGACCCATCAGTCTGCTGTATTCAGGAGACCCATCTCACATGCAGAGACATACATAGGCTCAAAATAAAGGGATGGAGGAAGATCTACCATGCAAATGGAGAACAAAAAAAGCAGGGGTTGCAATAGTAGTCTCTGATAAAACAGACTTTAAACCATCAAAGATCAAAAGAGACAAAGAAGGTCATTACATAATGGTAAAGGGATCAATTCAACAGGAAGAGCTAACTATCCTAAATATATATGCACCCAATACAGGAGCACCCAGATTCATAAAGTCCTTAGAGACTTACAAAGAGACTTAGACTCCCATAGAATAATAATGGGAGACTTCAACACTCCACTGTCAACATTAGACAGATCAATGAGACAGAAAGTTAATAAGGATATCCAGGAATTGAACTCATCTCTGCACCAAGCGGACCTAATAGACATCTATAGAACTCTCCACCCCAAATCAACAGAATATACATTCTTCTCAGCACCACATCGCATTTACTCCAAAATCAACCACATAATTGGAAGTAAAGCACTCCTCAGCAAATGTAAAAGAACAGAAATTATAACAAACTGTCTCTCATACCACAGTGCAATCAAACTAGAACTCAGGACTAAAAAACTCAATCAAAACCACTCAACTACATGGAAACTGAACAACCTGCTCCTGAATGACTACTGGGTACATAACGAAATGAAGGCAGAAATAAAGATGTTCTTTGAAACCAATGAGAACAAAGATACAACATACCAGAATCTCTGGGACACATTTAAAGCAGTGTGTAGAGGGAAATTTATAGCACTAAATGCCCACAAGAGAAAGCTGGAAAGATCTAAAATTGACACTCAAACATCACAATTAAAAGACCTAGAGTGGCAAGAGCAAACACATTCAAAAGCTAGCAGAAGGCAAGAAATAACT
>NW_022297558.1:0-292 GCF_002776525.5 Piliocolobus tephrosceles
TGCGATGTGTGAATGCAACTCACAGAGTTACACGTTTCTCTTCAGCCGATAGTTTACCAACACAGTTTTCGGGAAATCTGCTATGGGATATTTCTTATCGCAGTGAAGCTAATGGTGACAAGGGAAATATCCTCCTATGAAAACTAGAAGGAAGCTTCCTTAGAAACTTCTTGTTGATGTCTGAATTCATCTCACAGAGTTACACTTATGTTTCATGGAGCAGGCCATTAACACTCTATTGGAAGAACCTAAGAAAGGTTACTTTGGATGGCTTTGAGGCCTACGCTGATAA
>NW_022297558.1:302-6878 GCF_002776525.5 Piliocolobus tephrosceles
TCTGAGAAACTGCACTGCGATGTGTGAATGCAACTCACAGAGTTACACGTTTCTCTTCTGCCAACAGTTTGCCAACACATTTTTCTGGAAATCTGCAATGGGATATGTCTTAGCGCAGTGAAGCTAATGGTGAAAAACGACAGTGTTAATGGCCTGCTCCATGAAACATTATTGTAACTCCGTGAGATGAATTCACTCATTAACAAGAAGTTTCTAAGGAAGCTTCCTTCTAGTTTTCATCGGAGGATATTTCCTTTTTCACCATTAGCTTCAATGCGGTAACTAGAAGGAAGCCTCTTTAGAAACGTCTTGTTGATGTGTGAATTCATCAAACAGACTTACACTTATGTTTCATGGAGCAGGCCATTAACACTGTCTTTGAAGAACCTAAGAAATGTTAGTTTGTATGGCTAACCTGCACAGTCATATTGGGGAGCCAATTCGGGCCCATTGTGAAAAAGCAAGTATCCTCAGAGAACAACTAGAGAATACCTTTCTGAGAGATTGCTTTCTGATGTGTGGCTTCATCACCCAGAGTTCCACCCTTCCCTTCTTGGAACAGTTTGCTAAGAGTCTTGTCGTGGATTCTGAAATGTGATATTTGAGAACTCATTGAGGGCTATGGTGAAAAAGGATATATCGTCAGACAGACACTGGAAAGAAGCCTTCTTAGAAACTGCATTGCGATGTGTGAATGCAACTCACAGAGTTACATGATTCTCTTCAGGCAACAGTTTGCCAACACAGTTTTCTGGAAATCTGCAATGGGATATTTCTTAGTGCAGTGAAGCTAATGGTGACAAAGGAAATATCCTCCTATGAAAACTAGAAGGAAGCTTCCTTAGAAACTTCTTGTTGATGTCTGAATTCATCTCACAGAGTTACACTTATGTTTCCTGGAGCAGGCCATTAACACTCTATTGGAAGAACCTAAGAAACGTTACTTTGGATGGCTTTGAGTCCTACGCTGATAAAGGAAATATTATCAGTTCAAAACGAGTGAGAAGCTTTCTGAGAAATTTCTTTGTGATCTCTGAATTTATCTCACAGTGTTACAGCTTATTCCCCAGGAAGCAGTTTGCTAATCCTGTTTTCGTGGAACCAGCACTGTCATATTTGGGGGCCAATTCGGGCCCATTGTGAAAAAGCAAGTATCCTCAGAGAACAACTAGAGAATAGCTTTCTGAGAGATTGCTTTCTGATGTGTGGCTTCATCACACAGAGTTCCCCCCTTGCCTTCTTGGAACAGTTAGCTAAGAGTCTTATCGTGGATTCCGCAAGGGGATACTTGGGAGCTCGTTGAGGGCTATGGTGAAAAAGGATATATACTCAGACAGACACTGGAAAGAAGCCTTCTGAGAAACTGCATTGCGATGAGTGAATGCAACTCACAGAGTTACACGTTTCTCTTCAGCCAACAGTTTGCCAACACAGTTTTCTGGAAATCTGCAAAGGCATATTTCTTAGCGCAGTTAAGCTAATATTGACAAAGGATATAACCTCGTATGAAAACTAGAAGGAAGTTTCCTTAGAAACTTCTTCTTGATGAGTGAATTCATATCACAGAGTTACACTTATGTTTGATGGAGCAGGCCATTAACCCTCTATTGGAAGAACCTAAGAAAGGTTACTTTGGATGGCTTTGAGGCCTACGCTGACAAGGGAAATATCATCAGTTCAAAACGAGAGAAATGCTTTCTGAGAAATACCTTTGTGATCTGTAAATTCACTTCACTGATTTCCAACTTTTTCCTCAGAAAGCAGTTTGCTAACCCTCTTTTTGTGGAACATGCACAGTGATGTTTGGGAGCCAATTCGGGCCCATTGTAAAAAAGGAAGTATTCTCAGATAACAAGTAGAGAATGGCTTTCTGGGAGATTGCTTTCTGATGTGTGGCTTCATCACACAGAGTTCCACCCTTCCCTTCTTGGAACAGTTTGCAAAGAGTCTTGTCGTGGATTCTGCAATGTGATATTTGGGAGCTCATTGAGGGCTATGGTGAAAAGGGATATATCGTCAGACAGACACTGGAAACACTCCTTCTGAGAAACTGCATTGCGATATGAGAATGCAACTCATAGAGTTACATGTTTCTCTTCAGCGAACAGTATGCCAACACAGTTTTCTGGAAATCTGCAGTTGCATATTTCTTAGCGCAGTGAAGCTAATGGTGACAAAGGAAATATCCTCCTATGAAAACTAGAAGGAAGTTTCCTTAGAAACTTCTTGTTGGTGTGTGAATTCATCTCACAAAGTTACACTTGTGTTAAATGTAAAAAGCCATTAACACTCCTTTGGAATAACCTAAGAATGGTTACTTTGGAAAGGTTTGAGGCCTACGCTGATAAAGGAAATATCGTCAGTTAAAATCGAGAGAGAAGGTTTCTGAGAAATTACTTTGTGATCTGTGAATTCATCTCACAGAGTTACAATTTGTTCCTATGGAAGCAGTTTGCTAACCCTCTTTTCGTGAACCAGCAAAGTGATAATAGGGAGCCAATTCGGGCAAATTGTGAAAAAGCAAGTATCCTCAGAGAACAACTAGGGAATAGCTTTCTGAGAGATTGCTTTCTGATGTGTGGCTACATCACACAGAGTTCCACCCTTTCTTTCTTGGAACAGTTTGCTGAGAGTGTTGTCGTGGATTCTGCAATGTGATACTTGGGAGCTTATTGAGGGCTATGTTGCAAAAGGATATATCCTCAGACAGACACTGGAAAGAAGCCTTCTGAGAAACTGCATTGCAATGTGTGGATGCAACTCACAGAGTTACAAGTTTCTCTTCAGCCACGGTTTTAAAACACAGTTTTCTGGAAATCTGCAATGGGATATTTCTTAGCGCAGTGAAGCTAATGGTGACAAAGGAAATATCCTCCTATGAAAACCAGAAGGAAGTTTACTTAGAAATTTCTTGGTGTTGTGTGAATTCATCTCACAGAGTTACACTTGTTTCATGGAGCAGGCCATTAACACTGTCTTTGAAGAAACTAAGAAAGGTTATTTTGGATGGCTTTGAGAACTACGCTGATAAAGGAAATCTCATCAGTTCAAAACAGGAGAGAAGCTTTCTGAGAAATTTCTTTGTGATCTCTGAATTCATCTCACAGAGTTACAAATTATTCCTCAGGAAGCAGTTTGCTAACCCTCTTTTCGTGGAACCTGCCCAGTCATATTTGGGAGCCAATTCGGGCCCATTGTGAAAAAGCAAGTATCCTCAGAGATCAACTAGAGAATAGCTTTCGGAGAGATTGCTTTCTGATGTGTGACTTCATCACACAGAGTTCCACCCTTCCCTTCTTAGAACAGTTTGCTAAGAGTCTTGTCGTGGATTCTGGAATGTGATACTTTGGAGCTCATTGAGGGCTACGGTGAAAAAGGATATATCCTCAGACAGACACTGGAAAGAAGCCTTCTAAGAAACTGCATTGCGATGTGTGAATGCAACTCACAGAGTTACACGTTTCTCTTCAGCCAACAGTTTGCCAACACAGTTTTCCTGAAATCTGCAATGGGATATTTCTTAGCACAGTGAAGCTAATGGTGACAAAGGAAATATCCTCCTATGAAAACTAGAAGGAAGCTTCCTTAGAAACTCCTTGTTGAAGTGACAATTCATCTCACAGAGTTACACTTATGTTTCATGTAGCAGGCCATTAACACTGTCTTTGAAGAACCTAAGAAAGGTTACTTTGGATGGCTTTGAGGCCTATGCTGATAAAGGAAATATCATCAGTTCAAAACCCGATAGAAGCTTTCTGAGAAATTTCTTTGTGATCTGTGAATTCATCTCACAGAGATACAGCTTATTCCTCAGGAAGCAGTTTGCTAACCCTATTTTCGTGGAACCTGCACAGTCATATTTGGGAGCCAATTCGGGCCCATTGTGAAAAAGCAAGTATCCTCAGAGATCAACTAGAGAATAGCTTTCTGAGAGATTGCTTTCTGATATGTGGCTTCATCACACAGAGTTCCAACCTTCCCTTCTTGGAACAGTTTGCTAAGAGTCTTGTCGTGGATTCTGTAATGAGACACTTCGGAGCTCATTGAGGGCTATGGCGAAAAAGGATATATCCTCAGACAGGCCCTGAAAAGAAGCCTTCTGAGAAACTGCATTATGATGTGTGAATGCAACTCACAGAGTTACACGTTTCCCGTCACCCAACAGTTTGTCAACACAGTTTTCTGGAAATCTGCAATGGGATATTTCTTAGCGCAGTGAAGCTAATGTTGACAAAGGAAATATCCTCCTATGAAAACCAGAAGGAAGCTTCCTTAGAAACTTCTCGTTGATGTGTGAATTCATCTCACAGAGTTACACTTATGTTTCATGGAGCAGGCCATTAACCCTCTATTGGAAGAACCTAAGAAAGGTTACTTTGGATGGCTATGAGGCCTACGCTGATAAAGGAAATATCATCAGTTCAAAACGAGAGAGAAATTTTTTGAGAAATTTCTCTGTGATCTCTGAATTCATTTCAAAGAGTTACAACTTATTCCACAGGAAGCAGTTTGCTAACCCTCTTTTCTTGGAGCCTGCACAGTGATATTTGGGAGCCAATTCGGGCCCATTGTGAAAAAGCAAGTATCCTCAGAGAACAACTAGAGAATAGCTTTCTGAGAGATTGCTTTCTGATGTGTGGGTTCATCTCACAGAGTTCCACCATTCCCTTCTTGTAACAGTTTGCTAAGAGTCTTGTTGTGGATTATGCAATGTGATATTTGGGAGCTCATTGTGGCCTATGGTGAAAAAGGATATATCCTCAGACAGACACTGGAAAGAAGCCGTCTGAGAAACTGCATTGCGATGTGTGAATGCAACTCACAGAGTTACACGTTTCTCCTCAACCAAAAGTTTGCCAACACAGTTTTCTGGAAATCTGCAATGGGATATTTCTCATCGCAGTGAAGGTAATGGTGATAAAGCAAATATCCTCCTATGAAAACTAGAAGGAAGCTTCCTTACAAACTTCTTATTGATGTGTGAATTCATCTCACAGTGTTACATTTATGTTTCATGGAGGACGCCTTTAACACTGTCTTAGAAGAACCTAAGAAATGTTACTTTGAATGGCTTTGAGGCCTACGCTGAGAAAGGAATTATCATCAGTACAAAACCAGAGAGAAGCTTTCTGAAAAATCTCTCTGTGATCTCTGAATTCATCTCACAGAGTTACAACTTATTCCTCAGGAATCAGTTTGCTAACCCTCTTTTCGGGGAACCTGCACAGTCATATTTGGGATCCAATTCGGGCCCATTGTGAAAAAGCATTATTCTCAGAGAACAACTAGAGAATAGCTTTCTGAGAGATTGCTTTCTGATGTGTGGCTTCATCACACAGAGTTCCACACTTCCCTTCTTGGAACAGTTTGCTAAGAGTATTGTCGTGGATTCTGCAATGTGATATTTGAGAGCTCATTGAGGGCTATGGTGAAAAAGGATATATCCTGAGACAGACACTGGAAAGAAGCCTTCTGAGAAACTGCATTGTGATGTGTGAATGCAACTCACAGAGTTACACGTTTCTCTTCAGCCAACAGTTTGGCAACACAGTTTTCTGGAAATCTGCAATGGGATATTTCTTAGCGCAGTGAAGCTAATGGTGACAAAGGAAATATCCTCCTATGAAAAGTTGAAGGAAGCTTCCGTAGAAACTTCTTGTTGATGTCTGAATTCATCTCACAGAGTTTCACTTATGTTTCATGGAGCAGGCCGTTAACACTCTATTGGAAGAACGTAAGAAAGGTTACTTTGGAAGGCTTTGAGGCCTACGCTGATAAGGAAATATCATCCGTTAAAATCGAGATAGAAGATTTATGATAAATTTCTTTGTGATCTGTGAATTCATCTCACAGAGTTACAACTTACTCATCAGGAAGCAGTTTCCTAACCCTCCTTTCATGGAACCTGCATAGTGATATTTGGGAAGCAATTCGGGTCCTTTGTGAAAAAGCAATTATCCTCAGAGAACAACTAGAGAATAGCTTTCTGAGAGATTTCTTTCTGATGTGTGGCTTCATCACACAGTGTTCCACCTACCCTTCTTCGAACAGTTTTCTAAGATTCTTGTCGTGGATTCTGCAATGTGATATTTGGAGCTCATTGAGGCCTATGGTGAAAAAGGATATATCCTCAGACAGACACTGGAAAGTAGCCTTCTGAGAAACTGCATTGCAATGTGTGAATGCAACTGACAGAGTTACACGTTTCTCTTCAGCCAACAGTTCGCCAACACAGTTTTCTGGAAATCTACAATGAGATATTTCTTAGCACAGTGAAGCTAATTGTGACAAAGGAGATATCCTCCTATGAAAACTAGAAGGAACTTTCCTTAGAAACTTCTTCCTGATGTGTGAATTCACCTCACAGAATTACACTTATGTTTCATGGAGCAGGCAATTAACACTGTCTTTGAAAAACCTAAGAAAGTTTACTTTCGATGGCTTTGAGGCCTACACTGATAAAGGAAATATCATCCGTTCAAAACGAGAGAGAAGCTTTCTCAGAAATTTCTTTGTGATCTGTGAATTAATCTCACAGAGTTACAACTTATTCCTCAGGAAGCATTTTGCTAACCC
>NW_022297559.1:0-2926 GCF_002776525.5 Piliocolobus tephrosceles
TTCCTCTTCCAGCTTTTGCTCTGTGGGGTGCATGGTGGCCTCCACCCGCATCGCTTCCGTCTCCGCCCCTGTGTTCACACGGACGCCGCCTCTCCCGGGTGAAGTTTCTCTGCCTCCCGCTCACAGGAACATGTGTGACGGCACTAAGGTCTCCCTGGCTAAGGCAGGATCATCTCATATCTCAGGGCTCTGAACTTGGCTCAGAGATAGAAGACGGGGAGCATGGATCTCGCAGAAGGAAAACAGGGCAGGAGGTGCTGGAGGCTGGAAGGACAGGGCAGGAGGTGCTGGAGGCTGGAAGGACAGGGCAGGAGGTGCTGGAGGCTGGAAGGACAGGGCAGGAGGTGCTGGAGGCTGGAAGGTCAGGGCAGGAGGTGCTGGAGGCTGGAAGGTCAGGGCTGGGAGGATAGGGAGAGACTTGTTGAAGGACACGGAATTGCAGCTGGTCAGGAGGGACACGTTCTAGTGTTCTATAGCAGGGGGTCCCAACCCTGGTACCGGGGATCACTATGGCCATGGCCTGTTGGGAATTGGGCTGCACAGCCGGAGGGGAGTGGCAGGTGAGTGAGCGTTACCGCCTGAGCTCCGCCTCCTGCCAGATCGGTGGCAGCACTGGATTCTCAGAGGAGCATGAGCCCTGCTGTGAACTGTGCGTGTGAGGGGTCTAGGTTGCTCCTTATGAGAATCTAATGCCTAATGATCTGCCACCGTGTCCCCTCACCCCCTGATGGGACCTTCTAGTTGCAGGAAAACAAGCTTAGGCTCCCACTGATTCCACATGGTGGTGAGTTGTATAATTATTTCACTATATATTACAATGTGATAATGGAAATAAAGGGCACAATAAATGTATTGCGCTTGAATCACCCCCAAACCATCCCCTCCCCGGTCTGTGGAAAAGTCGTCTTCCGCAAAACTGGTCCCTGGTGCTATAAAGGTTGGGGACTGCTCTTCTAGATAGCACTGTGGGATGACTGTAAATCAGCAAGAATATATGGTTTCACGTCGCTGGAAGGAAGGTATCGAATGTTCCCCACAGAAACAGTCTGTGTTTGAGGTGATGGGAGCTCTGGGCCCCCCGAACCGACCACTCCACGCTGTCCCTATGGAAGCATCACTGGGCAGCGCATGGATATGTACAACGATGATGCGTCCCGTTAAAAACTGTTCAAGGATCCTAATCAGCAACCTGTAGTCAATCTGCAAAGTGCTTTTTCTCACTATAAGGGCAGATTCACAGCTTCTAGGGATGAGGGTGGGGACATCATCTGGGGGAGCGTCATTTCGCCACCACGCCTTTCCCGGTGTTCTGTTGGTTTCTGCCTCTGTCCACCTCTCACCCCTCACTTGGCTTGCGCGGCCTTGGAAGATCACCCTGTGGGCTGCGGTCTCCTCTTCTGCAAGACGGGTCCTGGTCCACCCACCCCACAGGGCCACGTGAGGATTATGTGGTTTAAAACAGGTCACGAAGGCCTCCTGAAGGTCAGCCACTGTTTTTATCGGCCACGAGGCAGTATCGAGCTGAACAGTGACGCCTGAATTTCCTCTCAAGCCTGGAAAGCCTGGGATGCCCTGAGGTGGAAGGTTTCACTGCTGTAGGTGGGTTTGACCAGACACTGCTGCGGGGCTGAGGCTTCAGGGCCCCCGGGAGTTCCTTCACCATGAAGTTCCCACTGCCCAGCCCCAAGGCAGGTACAAACCACTGACTTCATGGATATCGTGAAGTTCTAACAAAATAGAAAGCCTCACGTGGCTCCCCCGGGCTTCCAGGCCCTGCTCGCTGTGTGCTGTTTGGTTGGCAGGGCGGGGCTCTGGCAAGTCTCTGCTCCCTCAGCCCTTCTCGTGTGGACTGGCTTCCCCTCTCTGGTCCTTCAACACGGAGGGACTGCAGGGATGGGCTGAGGGACGGCACGGGGGGCGGCAGAGGAGGGGCCCCAGCAAGGACAGCGGAATGGCTCTCTCTGCCCAACACACATGGCACCCAGCACGGCCCCCAGCCTTTCTGCCGCCGGCCCTTTGCTTCCCGCTCTCTAGCCGTCATGGTGGTGGAACCCTGGACTGAAAGGCACAGTGTCTTCTAAAGTTACCAACTTCTTCCTCTCTTTCTCCAAAATCAGCATCTTCTCCTGGACAAAGAACATGCTTTCTTCCAAAAATAAATTCTGTAGAGGAATCTCTGTTGTCACGGGGCGCTCTCAAAGCATGGGCGTCTCCGAGGATGCTCTCACCTGTGGACATGGCTGTTGACAGCCCTGCTGGCCCACAGCTGTTGAGCAAATCAGGGGCCAAGGTCACCCTAAGCTAAAGAAATGGTGGTGGGGAGAGGCAGGGCGGACCCTAAAGATACCTGGCAGCTATGAAGGTGGCAGGGTGGGGGCGGGGCGGAGTCCAGCTGCCCCAGCCGGTCAGGGGAGATGGCAGTTTGGAGGAAGATGCTAGCTCAGCTTCAGATGTGCCCAGGTGCAGCTTCCCTTCGGTCTTGGGGCACATCTGGAGGCCGCCGTAAGTGTGGCTGGGAGCCCAGGGAAGGCACCTGGATGGAGGCCTGGAGGTTCTGGGCAGGGAGAGAACACACAGAGAGGAAAGTCAGAGGAATGGGCGCAGGAGCTGAGACAGACGCAGCCCGGAAGCCCAGGGAGACGGCGTTACAGGGCCAGGTGCAGCAGGGGCCAGAGGAATGGGCGCAGGAGCTGAGACAGACAGCCTGGAAGCCCAGGGAGACGGCGTTACAGGGCCAGGTGCAGCAGGGGCCAGCCGGCAGAGTGAGGGACAGAGGGACAGCGACCTCAGCACCGCAGTTCTTGGCCAGATGCGGGAAGAGGGAAGGGAAGAACGGTGTGTTGGAGGAGCTGGGAGTGAGATGGGGTCGCCAGGAGCCGCTTCCTCTGGGAGGTGCAAGGCAGCACTGCGTCAGAGGCTGCGATCA
>NW_022297559.1:3026-11852 GCF_002776525.5 Piliocolobus tephrosceles
TTTGCTTTCCTCATTTTTTTTTTTTTTTTTTGAGACAGGGTCTCACTCTCACTCAGGCTAGAGTGCAGTGGCTCAATCATACCTCACTGCAGCCTTGATATCCAGGCTCAAGTGATCCTCCCACCTCAGCCTGCCATGCCCAGCTATGTATTTTTTATTTTAATTAATTAATTTTTTGAGACAGGGTCTCACTCTGTCACCCAGGCTGGAGTGCAGTGGTACAATCTCGGCTCACTGCAGCCTCCGCCTCCCAGCTCAAGTGATTCTTCTGCCTCAGCCTCCTGGGTAGCTGGGACCACAGGCGCGTGGCATGATGCCCTGCTAATTTTTGTATTTTTAGAGACAAGGTCTCACTATGTTGGCCAGGCTGGTCTCGAACTCCTGGGCTCAAGTGATCTTCCCACCTCGGTCTCCCAAAGTGCTGGGACTACAGGCCTGAGCCACATGCCTGGCCTTTTTATTTTTAATGGAGACAAGGTTTCACTCTGTTGCCCAGGCTGGAGCTTTATCTATTTTCTGTTAAAAAAGACTTCAGGATATCCATGATCTGGGCAGCAGGCTTCAGATACGGGAGTTGTAGGGGCAGTAGAAGGAAGCTGGGCTGCTTCTGGAGCTGGAGAGGGGGGAGAGGCTTGGGCAGCTGAGCCTGGGCACTTGTTCCTGAGACTCTGAATCTCCCTGTGAGGACTGAGGGGCTGGGCTGCAGGTGGAGCAAACCGTCCTCTCTGTCTGGGGCCTGGACTCTGTATCCAGCAAGCCCCCACTCGGCAGGGAGTGGCAACTCCACGGGGAAATGCGGGACGGTGGGGGCGGCTGTGCCTGCGAGTGACCCCGCTGCCACCTCTGACACTTGCCCATCAGGGCCCTGAGAGATGGACTTGCCTGCTGGGCTGGGGTGGGGATGGCTGCTCCGTTGACCCTCCCTGGGACTGGTACATTCCTGTGGGGACGGCACCATTCATCTGTTGGTAGATACTTGGGTTACTCATACCTTTTGGCTATTATGAATAATGCTGCAAAGACTCTTGACATACAAGGATCTATTTGAGCCTCTCTCTTTTTATTTATTTACCCATTTTTAGTTCTTTTGGGTACTCCTTATTTCCTGAGCCAAGTGGTAATTCTATGTTTAACTTTTGAGGAACCACCAAAATGTTTCCATAGTGGTTGCACTATTCTACATTCCCACTGGTAATGTATGAGGGTTCCAGTTTCTCCACATCTTTGTCAACACTTGTTATTTTCCTTTGTTTAAGAAAGAATTACAGCCATCCTGGTAGGTGTGAAGTAGCATCTCATTGTGGTTTTGATTTCCATTTTCCTAATGAGTAATACTGTTGAGCATCTTTTCATATACTTATTGGCCATTTGCATACCTTCACTGGAGAAGTGTCTACTCAGTCCTTTGCCTGTTTTTTAGTTGGGTTGTCTTTTTGTTGTTGAGTCACAGTCAGATGTATGATTTGCAAATATTTTCTTTCATTCTGTAGATTGTCTTTTCACTTTCTTAACAGTGTTCTCTGATTCAAAAAAGTTTTAAATTTCAGTGAAGTTCAATTTATTTTTTCTTTTGTTGCTGGTGCTTCTTGTGTAATATCTAAGAACCCAGTGTCAAATCCAAGGTCATAAAGCATTTCTCCCATCTTTTCTTCTAAGATTTGATGGTTTCAGCTACTATATTTAGGGCATTGATCCATTTTGAGTTGATTTTTGTATATGATATTAGGTAAGGGCCCAACTTCATTCTTTCCCATCTGGAAATCTAGTTTTCCTAGCACCATTTGTTGAAGAGATTATTCTTTTCTCATTGAATTATCTTGACACTGTTGTTGAAAATCAATTGATCATAAATGTGTGAGTTTATTTCTGAACTTTGAGTTCTATTCTATTGGTCTATATGTCTATTCTTAGGCCAGTACCACACTGTTTTGATTACTGTAGCTTTGTAGAAAGTTTTGAAATTAGGAAGTGTGAATGCTCCAACTTTGTCCCTCTTTTTCAAGATTGTTTTGGCTATTCTGAGCTCCTATAATCTGTATGTGCTTGAAGATCAGCTTTTTCATTTCTGGAAAAAAAAAAAAGACTTGGAATTTTGATAAGGACTGCATTGAATCTGTAGATTTCTTTGGGTAGTAATGCCATTTTAACAACATGAAGTCTTCTAATCCATGAACATGGATATCTTTCCATTTATTTAGGTCTTCTTTAATTCTTTCAACAATGTTTTATAGTAATTGTACAGGTCTCTTATCTCCTTGGTTATATTTGTTACTAGGTATTTTATTCTTTTGGATGCCATTGAAATGGAATTGTTTTTCTTCATTTCCTTTTCAGATTGTTCACTGCTGGTGTACAGAAACATGTATGATTTTTGTATATTGATCTTGTACCCTGAAACTTTGGTGAATTCTTTAATAAAGCTCTAGTAGCTATCTTGTGGATTGTTTGGGATTTTCTACAGACAAAATCATGTCACCTGTGAATAGAAATAATTTTACTTCTTCCTTTCCAATTTCGATGACATTTATTTATTTATTTTTCTTGTTTAATAGCTCTGGCTAGAACTTCCAGCACAATGTTGAATATTGGTGGTGAAAAGGGACATCCTGTCTTGTCCCTAATCTTAGGGGAAAAGCTTTCGGTCTTTCACCGTCGAGTATGTTGCAAGCTGTGGGTTTTTCATAAATGCTGTTTAGTATGTTGAGGAAATTCCCTTCTATTCCTAGTTTTCTGAGTGTTTTAAAATCACGAAATGGTGTTGGACTTTGTCAAAGCTTTTTCTTTGTTAATTGAGATCATGTGTTTTTTTTTTTTTCACTTCATTCTGTTCATGTGGTATACTACATTGATTATTTTTAATCTGGAACTATCTTTGCATTCCTGGGATAAATCCAACTTGGTCGTGGTATATAATCCTTTTAATATGCTGTTGGAATCACTTTGCTAGTATTTTGTTGAGAATTTTTGCAACTGTATTTTAAAGGCATGTTCGTCTGTGATTTTCTTTTCTTTTGATGTCTTATGTGGGTTTAGTATCAGCATAATGTTGGCTTCATAGGTGAGTTAGAAAGTGGTCCTTCTATTTTTTTCTTTCACAATTGAGGAGGTTTTTGTTAAATTTAAAAAAAAAGTTTGGTGATATTCACCGGTAAAGCTGTTGTTGGGTGGAGTGTCCCATACATGTCTTTTGTGAGTAACTGGTTTATAGTGAGTTCAGTTCTCTATTTCCTATTGACCTTCTGACTAGATGTTCTGTTCACTATTGAAAATGAAATATTAAAGTCTCTAGCTATTGTAGAACTGTCTGTTTCTCACTTGAATCCTGTCAATGTTTGCTTCATGTATGTTGGGGACTCTTTGTATGGTGCATATATGTTTCTAATTCTCATACCTTTGATGAGTTGAGTCTTTTATCCATACATAATGTCCTCATGCATTTTTGCAGTTGGCACAATATGGAAAAATAGGTCCTTGATGTTCTGTCTCTCAGTTCTTAGGGTCTTAGTGTATGGATGGGGACATAAGGATTCTTGAAAAAATAAGCTTATTATAGAGAAAGTTAGACGTAGGTAATGGCTGATACATGGTACGGTGTTAACAGTTTTACTTGAGAGACATAGGGGTGAGTGCCATTGTTTGCTGTCAGCTCTGTTCCCTGGCACCTAATGATGCACATGCTAATTCCGTAATCTCTTGAAGCTTGGAGAGAGAGAGGGACTCAAAGCAACAACGTTGTAAAATCATGTTCTTTTTTTTTTTTTTTTTTTTGAGATGGAGTCTCGCTCTGTCGCCCAGGCTGGAGTGCAGTGGCTGGATCTCAGCTCACTGCAAGCTCCACCTCCTGGGTTCACGCCATTCTCCTGCCTCAGCCTCCCGAGTAGCTGGGACTACAGGCTCCCGCCACCTCGCCCGGCTAGTTTTTTGTAGCTTTTAGTAGAGACGGGGTTTCACCGTGTTAGCCAGGATGGTCTTGATCTCCTGACCTCGTGATCCGCCCGTCTCGGCCTCCCAAAGTGCTGGGATTACAGGCTTGAGCCACCGCGCCCGGCCAAAAATCATGTTCTTAAGAGACATCTCAGATGCTACCTAGGTAAGGGGGTGAGTGGAGGAGAGAGAAGTGGGGAGAGAGGAGAGAAGGGGAGAGGAGGCGAGGGGAGATGAAGGGAAGGGAGGGGTGGAGGACAAACTGACAGGTGTCAGGATTCTCCATCCCACTTTAAATTAGAGAAGCTGTGTTTTAATCTGTTTGGCACACTTGACATCTAGGTCAAATACTGAAAAAATATTTCTACTACTTTAAAATATTTTAAAAAGAGCCTGGCATGGTGGTACATACCTGTAGGCCCAGGTCCTTGAGAGGCTGAGGTGGAAGGATCACTTGAGCCCAGAAGCTTGATGCTAGACTGGCAACATGGCAAAAACCACCCCATCTCTATAAACAAACAGACAAACAAAAATGTAGCAAGGCAAATGACCACACACCCAGAGGATAAAATACATGCTACTTAGTCTTAGAAAAACACATATGCTTACTTAATAGTTTCATGGTTAATAATTAGATGTCATGTTTATTGCTTATCTTAAGAACTGTGTATCTTCTGCTTAACCTGTGTTTCTTTAGAGCATGCTCATCTTTGGAAGCATGGGCTGAATGTTGACCTCCTGGACATTGTGAGTGTTGTTCTGTGAGTCTATAGCATTTGGTGTTGCTGATGAGATGTCTGATGCTAATCTGGTTTTTATTGCTTGTGGGTGACTTTGTTTGTTTGATTTTCTGGAAGCTCATGGGAACCACTTGTTGTCTTTGATGTTATATAATTTCAACAGGACGTATCTAGGATTTTTCCATTCATTTTCTTGGCATCCCTTGGTTCTTTTCAGCCTGAAGACTGTGTCTTTAACCTCCTTGGGAAATGCTCCTCTTTAGGGGTTTATTTATGCATCCTCTCATCAATCTCACTGTCCCGCTTTTTGGGACTCCCACACATCAGGGATTGCATTCACTAGATCAGTCATTTATGGTACTTCTTCCTCGTATTTTTTATCTCTTTGATGTTTTGTTCCAAATCAGAGAGATTTCTCAGCCTCATGGTGATGGGTAATACTGAGTGTCAACTTGATTGGACTGAAGGATACAAAGTACTGATCCCGGGTGTGACTGTGAACGTGTTGCCAAAGGAGATTAGCATTTGAGTCAGTGGACTGGGGAAGGCGGACTCACCCTTAATGGGGTGGGCACCATCTAATCAGCTGCCAGCAAATATAAAGCAGACAGAAAAAACGTGAAAAGGCGAGACTGGCCCAGCCTCCCAGCCTCCATCTTTCTGCGGTGCTGGATGCTTCCTGCCCTCGAACATTGGACTCCAGATTCTTCAGTTTTGGGACTCGGACTGGATCTCTGCTCCGCAGCTTGCAGATGGCCTGTGGTGGGACCTTGTGATCCTGTTAGTTAATACTTAGTAACCCACCCCCATAATATATGTGTGTGTGTGTGTGTGTGTGTATATATATATATATTGCTTGTGGGTGACTTTGTTTGTTTGATTTTCTGGAAGCTCATGGGAACCACTTGTTATCTTTGATGTTATATAGTTTCAACAGGACATATCTAGGATTTTTCCATTCATTTTATTCATATATATTCATACACACACACACACACACACAGACACACACACAGACACACACACACATTCTATTAGTTCTGTCCCTCTAAGGGAACCCTAATGCAATCACCTTCAAGCCTTTCTGTTTAATTTTAAGTATGAATGAGATGTTTAATATCTACCACATTTTGGGGATCATTGTTCTAATTGTTCATTTTCAAAGCATCTTGTTCTTGTTTGATAGATGTAACATCTTCCTGAATGTCTGAGTGTATTTAGGATTTTTTAAGTTCCTTAAACCATTGGTTTCCCCTGGGTGCCGTGATATGTTAGTTTATCTTGGTCTTGCTTTTTGTGCTGCCAGCTTCTCTCCTGGCTGGGGTGAGGGGTGGTTCCGGCTCCCCTCCTGGCTGGAGAGAGGGGTGGTCCCAGCTTCCCTCCTGGCTGGGATGAGGGTGGTCCCAGTTTCCCTCCTGGCTGGAGAAAGGGGTGGTCCCAGCTTCCCTCCTGGCTTGGGGGAGGGGTGGTCCCGGCTTCCCTCCTGGCTGGGGCGAGGGTGGTCCCGGGCTGCCTGGGCTCCTCTCCTGCTATGTATGTGGTCTGTTTGCTGCTGGAGGAGCCCCCATTTAAGTGGGGAGGTTGGCCTGGTGCTCTATGCTTGGGGCTCAGGTCCATCCATTGCCAGCCTCACTTTGGAGTAAAAGCGATGGAAGCCCAAGGCCAGCATGAGAGAATTATGCCTGGTGCCCCTCAGGGCCTTGGGGGGCCTGGCCAGGGGGTGCCGTGCTCACACCTTCAGTCCCCCTCTCCACTGCAGCCCGCCCCACTCTCCTTCTGCTAGGCTCGCTGGGAAGCAGAGCTGCGTGGGGCTCCCGGGCAGGTGGGTCCCACCTCTGCCCTGGCCAGCAGTCCACACACACCCCTCTCTTTCCTTTTCATTGCTGGAGTCCCTCATCCTTGGTAAACTCACTTCCCTTCCCCTGCGGTGGTCTTGGGACGGTGGAAACGGGAATGGTGGGCTGGGTCTGCCATCCTGCCCTGGGGCAGCCATGCTGTTTGGGTGTTGGCTTCCTCGTGACTGTCCTGCTGCTGCTTCTGGGACATCTGGCTGACCCACGGTCCACCGTTATTCTCCTTGAATGCCGGGTACCCCAATTCTCTGAGTGTACCCCACTTCCCTCTGATCGTAGCCCAGTTCTCCAAAGCAGAGATCCTGTGTGTGGCTTCTACTTTTTATGAAAACATTTACTATTTTCATCTTCTTAACTACTTTTTAAAAACTATCTTTATTTTCATTTTGTTATGAAAAACGGAAACATACAGAAAAGTTGTAAAAATTAAACAGTGGGCATCCACGCGCCAGGCCCTGGATCTGCACCTGGCATGGCACTCACTCTGCTTGATGGGATACTCACCCCCGAGCCGGCCTCTGTCAGTACATCTTATTTCACACGCTCTGCAGAAGGCGCAGCAACCGCGCACTTCACTCACATACTTCAGCAACGTGCCGTTAACTCGAGTTCAGCATTTGTTTTGCGTGTGAAATGAGACAAACCTCAAGGGTACCATTTGATGAAGTTTGCGAATCCATCAACACAGGTCACCCAGGCCCCCTCAAGGCCCAGGGGATGGTGGGCTTCTCAGACCCCATCAGGACCCTGGACTTGACCATCCTCTCCAGAACTCTTCTGCCTTCCCCAGTCAATTTCACCCAATCCCCCAGAGATGGCCACTGCTGAGAATTTTTTAAAGCACAAACGGGTTCTCCTTGTTTTAGAACTCATTTAGATGGAGTCATACAGCAAGTCCTCCTGTGCCAGCCTCTCCCACCCCGCGCGGTGTTCCTGTGACGCGTTCCTATTGCCATTGTGCGTAAGAATGCCGCCCTCAGTGCTGGTGTGGATTGCACTGTACTGCAGCGTCAGGCTGTTTGTCCATCCACCGGCTAACGGACACATGGGCCATTCCGGTTTTGTCTGGCATGATACAGTAGGAGAAGTGTGCCTGCCATTCAGAGCCCTCAGCATCCAGAAGCTGAGTAATCACCAGGAGCCAAGTATGTCACTGGGGGCCCTGGCTTTTAGGGGACTCTTCTTCCTGTTGAGCTGAAATCTGCTTCCCTGTCACGCTGGCTCAGTGGCCCCAGTCCAGCGCACTGGGGAAAAGCCCTTCTGACACTGGAGGTCAGCCACCAGGTTCCCCAGGCTCAGCCTCCTCTTTCCTGCAGTCCTTTGTCCTGAGGCTTGGTTTCCAGGCTCCAAAAGAGCCCTGGTGAGAGGTCCTCATCAGAAACCACTGGGAAGTAAACATCCCCTTTGGACTTAGCAGTTTCAGCCACAGCTTTTCCCAGAGCGGCTTCCTGACATCCTAGGTCAAGCTCCACCTCTGAGCAGTGACCAAGGACAGGACCCCGCGCGGACATCGTCTTGGTCAGGAAGGCAAAGGACAGTGAGAAACAGCTTCAGGGAAATTTTGAAAAAGACCCAGTGTTGAGGAGCAGAGAGACTTATGTTTGACAGGGAACCAAGCCTTCCTGGACAAGAATGTTCAGGGGAAATTCCCGCCACGGCGGGAGATGGATTCGTCACTGGGGACTGAGAAGTGCAGGGGGATTCTGCTAATAGGACAAAGGGGAAGGCTTTTGGTAAACAATAGCAGAGAGCTGATTATCAGATAATCCATCAGCAGCAGGCCGGTGTCACAGGTCACAGGTCTGCAGGCCAGGGAAGGGGCAGGAGGGCCGGCAGCACCTGGAGGACCCGCAGGAGGCGGCCACACACAGGCCTGACCTGAGCATGCGGCAGGCCAGCTGGCAGGAAGTGGACGCCTCACACAGGGGCCGGCACAGCAGAGCTGCACGGTGGGGGCGGGGGTGGTGGTGGCCAGGTGGCAGCAGGAGGTCCCACAGCCCTGGGTGGGCAGCAGGTGGTGGGGATGCAGCATGGAGCCAGGGCAGGCCACAGTTGTCTGGGCAGCAAGCCCCCTGGTGTCTCCTCCTCTGCCCTCTCCTGTTGATCTTTCTGGGTTTTCTTGTTGAGGTTACTCAGTTCAGGAAACTCTGAGCTGGGGGCTCCTGCAACTCAGCAGAGACCATGTGTTTCCTGGAAACAGAGCCGGGGGTAGCTGGTGAAGGACTGTCAGTGAGGCCAGGGGCCCTCCTCATGGATATTCAGGGTCCCCCCGTTGTAAATGCCGTCTGGAACTCACACAAGCACAGTCA
>NW_022297560.1:0-768 GCF_002776525.5 Piliocolobus tephrosceles
TTTATGACTGAGTTGTATTCCATGGAATATATATATACACACACATATATATACATACACACACACATACACACACATGTATATATATATAACTTTTTTTTTTGAGACAGAGTTTTGCTCTTGTTGCCCAGGCTGGAGTGCAATGGCACCATCTCGGCTCACCACAACCTCCACCTGCCGGGTTCAAGCAATTCTCCTGCCTCAGCCTCCCAAGTAGCTGGGATTACAGGTGTGTGCCACCAAGCCCGGCTAATTTTGTATTTTTAGTAGAGACGGGTTTTTGCCACATTGACCTGGCTGGTTTCAAACCACTGACCTCAGGTGATCTGCCTGCCTTGGCCTCCCAAAGTGCGGGGATGATAGGCATGAGCCACTACGCTGGGCCCCCTTTTTTTTCTTGAGATGGAGTTTAGCTCTGTCACCCAGGCTGGAATGCAGTGGCCCAATCTCATCTCTTTGCAACCTCCACCTCCCAGATTCAAGCAGTTCTCCTGCCTCTGTATATCACATTTTCTTTATCTACTCATTGATTGATGGACATTTGGGCTGGTTCTATATTTTTGCCATTGCAAATTGTGCTGCTACAAACATACATGTGTGAGTATCTTTTTCATATAGTGACTTCTTTTCCTTTGGGTAGATACCTAGTATTAGGATTGCTGGAGCACACAGTAGATCTACTTTTAGTTCTTAAGAATCTCTGTATTCTTTTCCACAGCGGTTGTACTAGTTTACATTCCCACCAGCAGTGTAAAAGTGTTCCCTATC
>NW_022297560.1:868-2526 GCF_002776525.5 Piliocolobus tephrosceles
TCTTTTCCACAGTGGTTTTACTAGTTTATATTCCCACCAGCAGTGTAAAAGTGTTCCCTATCATCACATCCACACCAACTTCTTTTTTTTTTTTTAACGGCCATTCTTGCAGGATTGAGGTGGTATTGCATTGTAGTTTTGATTTGCATGTCCCTGATAAATTAGCAATGTTAAGATTTTTTTCCATGTGCTGTTGACCATTTGTATATCTTATTTTGAGTATTGTCTATCCATGTCTTTAGCCCATTTTTCGATAGGATTTTGTGGGGGATTTTTGGCTGATTTTTTTGAGTTCTTTGTAGATTCTAGTGATTAGTCCTTTGTCAGATGTACAGATTGTTACATCTGTGGGTTGTTAACTCTGCTGATTATTTCTTTTGCTATCTGGAAACTCTTTAGTTTAAGTCTCATCTTTTTTCTTTATTTTTGTTGTATTTGCTTTTGAGTTCTTGGTCATGAAGTCTCTGCCTAAGCCAATATCTGCCTAAGCCAATAAGGTTTTTTCCAGTGTTGTCTTCTAGAATCTTTATGGTTTCAGGTTTTAGATTTAAGTCTTTGACCCATCTTGAGTCCATGTTTTTGTACAAGTTGGGAAATGAGGATCCAGTTTTATTCTTCTACATGTGGTTTGCCAATTATCACAGCACCATTACTTGAATAGAGTGTCCTCTACCCACTTTTGTTTGCTTTGTCGAAGATTAGTTGGCTGTAAGTATTTGGCTTTATTTCTGTGTTCTCTATACTATTCCATTGGTCTGTGTGCTGACTTTATACCAGTACAATGTTGTTTTAGTGACTATGGCCTTATGGTATAGTTTGAAGTCTGATAATATTATGCCTCCAAATTTGTTCTTGTTGCTTAGTCTTGCTTTGACCTTATGGGCTCTTTTTTGGTTCCATATGAATTTTAGGATTGTTTTTCAAGTTCTGTGAAGAATGATGGTGGTATTTTGATGGGAATTGCATTGAATTTGTAGATTGTTTTTAGCAGTATGGTCACTAATATGGTTTGGCTGTGTCCCTACCCAAATCTCAACTTGAATTGTATCTTCCAGAATTCCCATGTGTTGTTGGAAGGACCCTCAGGGAGGTAATTAAATCATGGTGGTCGGTCTTTTCCATGCTATTCTCATGATAGTGAATAAGTCTCACAAGATAGATTTGATGGGTTTATCAGGGGTTTCCGCTTCTGCTTCCTCTTTTTCTCTTGCTGCTGCCACATAAGAAGTACCTTTTGCCTCCCACCGTGATTCTGAGGCCTCCGTAGCCATGTGGAACTGTAAGTCCAATTACACCTCTTTTTCTTCCCAGTCTCTGGTATGTCTTTATCAGCAGTGTGAAAACAGACTAAGACAGTCATCTTCATGATATTTATTCTACCCATCCATGAGCATGGGATGTGTTTCCGTTTGTGTCATCCATGATTTCTTTCAGCAGTGTTTTGTAGTTTTCCTTGTAAAGGTCTTTCACATTCTTGGTTAGGTATATTACTAAGTATTTTAATTTTTTGCAACTATTGTGAAAGGGGTTGAGTTCTTGATTTGATTCTCAGCTTGGGCGCTGTTGATGTATAGCAGAGCTACTGATTTGTGTATATGAATTTTGTCTCCTGAAACTTGACTGAATTGTTTAAATCAGTTCTAGGAGTTTTCTGGAGG
>NW_022297561.1:0-4147 GCF_002776525.5 Piliocolobus tephrosceles
CACTCTCACGGCCTCTCTGGGGTAAGTGCCCTTGTCTCCTCTTTACCACCCTCGGCCAAAATCCTGCGCAGGTCCGAGGTCCATTTTGAGCCACCAAGTGGCTGGAAGCCACCACGTGGCTTCGGAGAGCCTTGCAGGTCGGAGACGTCCGCCTGAAGGTACCCTCCACTTTGGCTTCAAGAGCCTCCAGTCTGTCTCTGCTGGTTCCAAAGGACGCTTTGAAGCCAGGCAGAGATCCACTTCCATTTCCATTGTGTCCATTGTGTGTCGGTAAAGAGGAAACAAATGGGAAACCCCCAGTCCAAATTTCCAAAGAGCACCCCCTTAGGGTGCCTCCTAGCCAATTTAAAAACCTTACAGCTTGAACAAGACCTTAGGAGGAAGCGGTTAATTTTCCTTTCCACTGTGGCGTGGCCGCGATACAAACTAGACAATCAGTCTCTGTGGCCACCAGAGGGCACCTTAGACCGCAATGTTCTGACCGACCTCAGCAATTTCTGCCAGCGGCTAGGCAAGTGGTCTGAAATTACTTACATACAAGGCTTTTGGGCCTTACGCTCTCGTCCCGACCTGTATAGCCGGTGCTCTTCGGCCCAAGTTATGCTAGCCAAGGACGCCGGCTCACAGGAACCCGAAAAAGAGGAGTCTTCATTTCTTTCTGTTCAGCCAGAGGATCTAGGTTTTCCCTCACTTCCGCCCTATACTCCTCCTCCTCCTCCCTCTGTCCGGACTCCTCCTTCCTCTTCCTTACCTACTAGTAATCCACTCAGTCCCATGCCTCCTTCGGGGCCCCCAACTGGCTGTCTTGAGTCTCCTGTCTCTGCTCACACCCGCTCTAAGTGCCCTGCTGATGTCCCCACTCCTGCCCCGCACCCCCCTACAGTGTTAGCGCCTTTGCGAGAGGTGGCTGGGGCGGAGGGGGTAGTCAGAGTACATGTCCCTTTTTCATTGGCCGATCTTTCCAAAATTGAGAAGCGTTTAGGTGATTTCTCAGCTAATCCTACCATCTACATAAAGGAATTTAGATACCTTTGTCAGGCCTATGACTTAACTTGGCATGACCTCCAGGTTATCCTAACCTCCACCCTAAACCCGGAGGAGCAAGAGCGCATCCTAGCGGCCGCCAGGCAGCATGCCAACCAACTACATTTAACTGACGCCGCCATCCCACTAGGGGAGCAAGCAGTCCCCTCGGCAGACCCAGACTGGAACTACCAAGCAAACCAGCCTGGGCGCCGTAGGCGAGACCTAATGGTCCAGTGTTTGTTGGCTGGTATGCAAGCAGCCTCGAACAAAACTGTAAATTTTAACAAATTAAAAGAAATTATTCAAAATCCAGAAGAAAATCCAGCCGCATTCTTAAATAGGCTGACTGAAGTTCTGACCCAGTATACCCGGTTAGATCCGGCCTCCCCCACAGGGGCCACCATTTTGGCGTCGTATTTCATTTCTCAATCAGCTCCTGACATTCGTAAAAAACTTCAAAAGGTAGAGGATGGTCCTCAGGCACCAATACAAGACCTAGTTAAATTAGCCTTAAGGTCTATAGCTCCAGAGAGGAGACGGCAAGCTTGCCTTGAACAGAAGGCCCAGCTCCTAGCAGCGGCTTTACAGCCCAGTCGTAACCCCAGACCAGAGAGCACATACCCCACAGACTCCAAGGCCACGAAAGGAGCCTGCTATAAGTGTGGCAAGGCGGGACACTATGCCAACAGGTGTCCGCAGGGTCCCCGAGTCCCAACGCAGCCTTGCTATAAGTGCAAGGCATCAGGACATTGGGCCAGTGAATGTCCTAACCCTCATCCACCAGCAACCCTGTGCCCTGCTTGCCAGCAGAAAGGACATTGGAAGTCGGATTGCCCCACCCTGAGAACAGGTGCCGCGCCTCTACGTGACTCCCTTTCCCAGGATCCTGGGAGCTCCTTCCAGCTCCTACATCTGGACGACGACGACAACTGAAGGTGCCGAGACTCGGGGACCCCCATCACCCTTGCCGAGCCGCGGGTAACTCTCCTGGTAGCGGGTAAGACAATTACTTTTTTAATCAACAGCGAGGCTACCTATTCTGTTTTGCCGTCCTTCTCTGGACCTAGCCTTCCATCCAATATCTCTGTAGTAGGGGTAGACGGAAAGCCATCCACTCCACGAAAAACTCCACTCCTTAATTGCTGCCTGGCCAACAACTATTTTGCGCACTCGTTCCTCATTATACCCTCATGCCCTACCCCCTTACTAGGCCGAGACATCCTGAGCACCTTAAAGGCCTCCATACACATCCCCACCAACCCATCCACTCCCCTTCAACCCTCTCATGACCTGTTGCTCATGCTTTGTGCAGGCGCACACGCTCCTCCTATGTCGCCCCCATCCCCCATCTTCCCTATTTCTGTACACCCTCAAGTGTGGGACACTTCCACCCCGGTCATAGCTGCCCACCACCCACCAGTTCTTGTCAAGCTCAAAGATCCTACTCGTTTCCCAAACCGCCCCCAATTCTCTCTCTCTCCGACACATCTACAAGGTTTAAAGCCAATTATCACGCGACTACTTAGCCAACATATCCTTGTCCGCACACATTCCCCTTGTAACACTCCAATACTTCCAGTTAAAAAGGCAGATGGAACGTATAGGTTAGTACAGGATCTTCGACTAGTCAATGAAGCCACCCGTCCCACACACCCTGTAGTTCCCAACCCTTACACCCTTCTGTCCCATATCCCTACCAATTCTACTTATTTTACTGTGCTAGACCTTAAGGATGCCTTCTTTACCATACCCCTACACACAGACAGCCAGTTCCTGTTTGCCTTCACATGGGAGGACCCAGACACACATACCTCCACTCAACTGACGTGGACAGTCCTCCCACAAGGGTTCCGGGACAGCCCCCATTTCTTTGGTCAGGCCTTAGCGAAAGACCTTGCCTCCTGCCCTCTCACTAATAGCAAAGTTCTGCAGTATGTAGATGATCTCCTAATCTGTAGCCCTACCAAACAAGACTCTCTTCTAGACACTGCAACTCTCCTCAACCATTTAGGCTCATTAGGTTATAGAGTATTTAAACACAAGGCCCAAATTTCTTGCCAAACCGTCATATACTTGGGAATTGAAATCACCCCAACAACCCGGTCACTAACTACCGACCGCATGGCCCTAATACGTAACCTTCTTCCCCCTCAAGATGCAAAAGAAATTCAATCTTTCCTAGGTCTAATAGGTTTCTTCAGACATTGGATCCCCAATTTTGGAATCCTAGCCAAACCTTTATACGCCGCAGTTAAAGAAACCCCACATGGGCCTTTGTCCAACCCCAAATTAATCTCGACTCATTTCACCCGCTTAAAAGCTTGCCTTCTCTCACAACCCACTCTCTCACTGCCTGATTTCCAGCGTCCCTTCCAACTCTTTACAGATGAAAGGCAGAAAGTGGCAGTTGGTCTCTTAGCCCAGCCTGTCGGTAACACCCACCGTCCTGTGGCCTATCTATCCAAACAGCTAGACCCAACTGTACAAGGCTGGCAACCCTGTCTGCGTGCGTTAGCAGCGGCAGCCTGCCTGACCTAGGAAGCAAAAAAGCTCATTAGAGGCAGTAATCTAACGGTCCTCTCCACACACCGTCTTCAGGATCTCATCTCTCATAAAAGTATTAGCCACTTAACTCCATCCCGGCTCCAACTTTTCCATCTCTTATTCATAGAAGACCCCACTGTTACTTTAGAAGTTTGCTCCTCTCTAAATCCAGCCACTTTACTGCCAGACTCTCTTAAACCACCCCATACTAAACATTCTTGTCCTGAGGTCCTGGAGGCTCAACCCCCCAGCCACCTACACTTGCATGACCAGCCCCTTCAGAATGCACAATTAACCTTATTTGTGGATGGCAGCTCCTTTATCAACCCCCAAGGAAACAGGCAGGCAGGATATGCAGTAGTTACCTCCTCTGCAGTTTTAGAGGCAAAACCCCTACCACAAGGGACCACATCACAGCAGGCAGAACTCACTGCACTGACCAAGGCACTCCTGCTATCAAAAGGAAAAACAGTAAACATATACACAGATTCTAAATATGCTTTTCTAATTGCACACACTCATTCAGTCATCTGGAGAGAGAGGGGGTTTTTAACCACCGGCGGTACCCCTATTATTA
>NW_022297561.1:4247-6676 GCF_002776525.5 Piliocolobus tephrosceles
AAGGTAGCCATTATACATTGTAAAGGGCACCAAACTTCATCTGACCCGATAGCAGCTGGCAACAATTTCGCTGACGTCACTGCCAAGTCAGCCGCCAGATTTTCCACCCCTAAGCCTCCTTCTGTCTGTTTTCTCTCCCCCCAATATGCCCCTAACTACACTCAGGAAGAAAAGGCTAAGCTATTACAAAATCCAACAGCCAAACTAACTACAGGTGACTGGATATATATTGATAACAAACTAGTTATTCCTGAAACACAACTCCATACCATTCTAACAGACATACATAACTCTTTACATATAGGACCCAAAGCCTTATACAATTTTCTAAATCCCCTCCTCCATTGTCCAACACTACAAAAACACTTACTGACAATCAACCAGCAGTGCTCTACCTGTCTAAAGGCAAATCCTCAAGGCGCATTGCGTAATCCCCATCCCAGCCACCAACTCAGAGGACACCAACCAGGTGAAGATTGGCAAATTGATTTCACACATATGCCAAAACATAAAAAATTCAAATACCTCTTAACCCTTGTGGACACTTTTTCAGGGTGGATAGAGGCCTATCCTACCACAGGAGAAACCGCTAACATTGTTGCCTCTATACTCACTGAACATATTATTCCTAGGTTTGGTCTCCCGGTCACTCTTCAATCCGACAATGGTCCAGCATTCATCTCTAAGGTAGTCCAACAGGTGGCATCCCTCCTACACATCACCTGGAAACTCCACATCCCTTATAGGCCTCAGTCTTCTGGTAAGGTAGAAAAGGCTAACGGACTCATCAAACAACAGCTCACCAAACTCTCAATCGAAACCCAGCAGTCGTGGGTAACCCTCCTTCCCTTAGCCCTGACCCGGCTGCGGGCAGCACCTCGAAGCCCAACAGGCCTCAGTCCATTCGAATTAGTCTACGGACGGCCCCTAACCCTCCAGCAAATACCTTCCCTGCCAGCCCCTTTGGCGAACTACCTCCCATATCTCACTCTTCTCAGACAACTCCTAAGACAGCACGCTGAGTTAGCACACCCTCCTCCAACAGACGCCTACAACCCACATCTCTCCCTCAGTCCCGGGGACCAAGTATACATAAAAGATATCCAAGCCAAAGACTTACAGCCCAGGTGGAAAGGTCCATACATTGTCCTCCTGTCTACACATACAGCAGCAAAACTCCTAGGACACACACATTGGATTCATATTTCCCAGCTAAAAAGGGCCCCCACTGAGAATAATCAGTGGACATCAGTTCAACTTTCCCCCACTCGCCTCAAACTTACAAAGCTTCCTTGACTATCTCATGCTCCCCGACCCCTGGCACCTGGCTTGCTTTCTCAACATCCTCTACATAAACCTATCAGACTTTCAATACATAGCCCCAGATCCATATCTACCTCCGGACAATAGTCCAGAGCAGTGGTTCTCCCGTCTTCTAACTTTCATCGAACATCTTCAGTGACAAGGGACACTGCAACTACACTGAAAATGTAGTCTCAGTTTACATTTATATTGCCGTCTCACTCATACACTCAGACCTTTGCTAGTCCGCCTACTGTATGGCAGTTATTTTTTTAATCACTGAAACTTGGCCACAAGACAGCCGAACACACTCAGTAGTACATAGTTCTGCCAGTTGTCTTCCTTAAGGCTGTCAAACTTCTCTCCGCACAATAGAAGCCCCTTCTCATGGCTCACACTTATCCGCCAAAGGCCAAACTTAACCTACACTGTGAATATAACCAATCTCTCCCACCGCTTCCTCTGTGAGGCTTTAGAAGGCCCCCACCTAGTGGCAGCCCCCCGCCCTGCCCATGGCCTTCAACACAACTGGTCTCTCTCTCTAAAACTCTTAACCATACAGCCATTAATTGATCCCTCTATGTCCCTGTGTCCTTGGTCCCCAGTCTAACTTTATACAGCCAGGCAGAGGTATCAGAGCTTTTCCAACAACTTTCTATGCTACTACGCCACTTTCGTCAAAAAACGGGCTGTTTTCCTCCCTCTAGTTATTGGAATCAGCTGAAGGACTGGCCTCCCTGCAGCGCCGAACTACCTCAATAGCCCAAGTAGCTGCCCAAAATAGGCGAGCTCTGGACTTGCTTACAGCTGAAA
Organism: Piliocolobus tephrosceles; assembly: GCF_002776525.5. Taxonomy (NCBI): domain Eukaryota; kingdom Metazoa; phylum Chordata; class Mammalia; order Primates; family Cercopithecidae; genus Piliocolobus; species Piliocolobus tephrosceles. Next base: position 6,363 of record NW_022297561.1, read on the forward strand.
AAGGAGGCACTTGTCTCTTCCCTGGAGAAGAGTGCTGCTATTATGTTAGCGAGTCAAGCCTAGCAGACACTAACATTCAAACTGCCCATATTCCAACAAATGCTTCCACTTCTTATTCTTGCACTAATACTGTGCCTTATTTTATTTTTCATCCGTGCGTCCAAATACCAACCATAGGCTCCGACTTTAACAACGCCCCTTAACAGCAGGAAGTAGCCAGACAGACCACGGCGCCCCTTTATCACTATTATCAACAAAAGGTTGGACTGTTTGGACGAACCGAGGCAAGATGGTGTACTTCCGGGTTCTTCATC
>NW_022297562.1:0-695 GCF_002776525.5 Piliocolobus tephrosceles
CAGTGAGGAAACTGAACCACAGAGAGGCTGGGGATGTTGTCTAACATTACACAGCCAGTGCTGTTGGAATTGAGGTTTGAACCCAGACAGCTGGCTTCAGATCTCTTAGCTGTTATCATAGATGGCACACCCAAACCTTAGGGCCGCCTCCCAAGCCTTGCCTGAGCTCTGCCTGAGCTCTGTGAGAGCCATGTATGTGAGGTTTCTTTCCTTTTTAAGGACACAAGTCTTGGAATTGTCCCAGACCCTGGTGGGACCTCTTGAGGACCAAAAACAGGGATTCTTCAAGCCTCCCCCAAGGCCAGATCTCTGATTTAGCTACTTGGAAGGTAGACGTGGAAGACAGTAATTTTGCCAGAACAAAACGTCAGGATTGCTGGGCTGACTCAGCCAGATGTGGTGGCTCATGCCTGTAATCCCAGCACTTTGGGAGGCCAAGGCAGGTGGATCACCTGAGGTCGGGAGTTCGAGAGCAGCCTGGCCAACAAGTTGAAACTCTTTCTCTACTAAAAATATAAAAATTAGCTGGGCATGGTGGTGGGTGCCTGTAATCTCAGGTACTTGGGAGGATGAGGCAGGAGAATTGTTTGAACCTGGGAGGGAGAGGTGGCAGTGAGCTAAAATTGCACCACTGAACTCCCACTTAGGTGCAGAGTGAGACTCTGTCTCAAAAAAAAAAAAAAAAAAAAAGAGGT
>NW_022297562.1:795-1223 GCF_002776525.5 Piliocolobus tephrosceles
ACAGAGTGAGACTCCGTCTCAAAAAAAAAAAAAAAAAAAAGAGGTAAGGGGAATAGCTGGGCTGACTCATCCTAGGGAAGAGGCCCTATAGCAGCCGTAGGACCTTGGGCACTTGGGTGGAAAAGAAGGAAGGAAAAGATTCACCCATGGTGGTGACCTGGACTGCAGAAACCACACTAAACAGTCCACGTCCTGGAGCCTGGCCACCCCATTTGCTTCTCTTCTCTTTGGGTAGAGGGCGTGGGGAGCTTTCTACCCTGAAGGCTGAGCAGTGCAGCTTCTAACCAGGGTAGGCATTTGTCTCTCCCTGGGAATACAGACAGCATTCTCATAACTAGCCCAAATACTCCTGAACAGCTTCTTTTAGGGTGGGGCGGGGCAGAGCAGAGGGTCATTTTGACTCATAGGTACCTTTTCCACTTTCACTG
>NW_022297563.1:0-1001 GCF_002776525.5 Piliocolobus tephrosceles
GAAATTCCATAAAATGGGAAATTATATGAGGAAGAAATTTTATAAAAGTATTATAGTCAATAACTACAGCCAAAATATGGATGTCTTTGGGATGAGATCAAGGAGGGGTGAAAGCAAAATGGGTAAATGAGAGATATCAGACAAATTTTACAAAATATAGCTTTGGCTATAAGTATTAAGATAATTTTGCTATTAGTTTTTAGCCAATCAGATTCTAAAACCAAGGGCTAATTAATGATATCAGAGAAATCTGGAGAGCTTTGGCAGCAAAGTCTCTTTGTAAAAAGTAAAGAAATACACCTCTAAGCCATATGTGTTCTCTGTAGACAAGCAAAGAGAAGCAGAGGCGAAAGGAGGAGTGTAGGTAAATCTGTTCAAAATTCCTCATCTAGTCAATTTGGCTTTAAAAAATGCATAGTGACTAGACTGGTCTAGTGTATTCTTTAATGTACAGAGAGTTTCTTACTTGAAAGATTCAGTTGTTCAACTGAATAACTGTCAGAAAAATTGTAGGTATCTTACTCATATATTTTTGTCTTTACCACTTTAGTACAGGCTTATTTGAATTTCAATTGCCAGAAATAGGTTTCTTTTCCTTTGCCTGAGGTTTATCTCTGGCTAATCACCAAGCTTCAGCAGCTTAAGGGTGGGGTCAGTTATGCTGGAGATTAGGACCACCTGGGAGTAGTGCTCAACCAAATACAACAAGGAGTTGATAAGAAAAATACACCAATCTCCATATCCCTTGTGTGGCATTTAGAGGCATGATCTTCACATTGGCTCCTAGTGTGTCCCTAGCAGAATTAAGCTTCACTGACACACAGCGAGTAGCTGGCTTAATAACGTGCCTTATCTAATTTCCCAAACCCTACTAAGTGATTTCTTCACCTTTCAAATAAACGACTTGTAAGAGATCTTTGTCTCAGGGTCTACCACTGGAGAACCTGAATTAAGATGAAAATCAACTGGGCAAGTTATTTGATATAATGTAAATCTATGTG
>NW_022297563.1:1101-4118 GCF_002776525.5 Piliocolobus tephrosceles
AGGCAATAAAACTCATTCCAGTGTAGCCATTTTCAAGAAGAGTGGATGCTGACAGTGGCAGCTTGTAGTTGCGGTTACTAATATAGGCACATGTACTGAACTGTAGTTCTGGACTCTACTTCATATGTACTGCACAGCTGGCTAAGCTGCTGGAGGAGCCTACTGCAGAAGATGGCCTGCTGGGCTTGAGATAAAACACACCTGTTCCTGCTTGCTTGCTTCTGGGACCTTCTACGTTAAACTGTATCATCTCTTTTTCAACAGACACAGGGCTCAGTTATGGGAATACAGCAAGCACTGGGTGCCAGGAATAGAAAAAAGCCGGAAGCTACAGAGGCAAGTTGATAGGACATTATTCCAGACAAAAAGAGAGTTGTATTTGCCAAGTTATATTGGTCACATAGCCACTAGCATTATCGAGACATCCATCATCCTGCAAAATAATTTTAAGGGAAAAATAAGCTCAATTCTCAGAGGACCACAGATTTACATTTGTTTCCAATGACCGATTGTTACTTACATGGCTTGCTACTTAGATCCTTCAAGCAAAATATTGGAAACTTCAATTCTTACATACGTTTATCACTTTTGTCCTTACAATTAAGTGTCCTTAAGCAGTATTTCCATATATGTAGCACTAAAATAACCAGTCAGCAGTACATTCTTTCTAGTTCACATTCTTCTTTCTTCTTATGAACTTTGTTGATGCAAGCAGCCTGAGTTATTGAGAACTCCTGACTTTTCCAGAATCAGAACTCACACTCAAGAAAGCTAAATGGTTCATGGTTCTTGAATAAATGTGTGAGTTTTTCCCAAAGCGAACGAAGCTACTGTTGTAAGTCACTGCCTCTTATGAGTCAACATGAGAGTTAGGAGAGAGAATGGAGACAACATCCTGAGCACATCTCTGAACCAGTGGATCTGGTGTACTATGGGTTCCTCTCATCAATATTGTCTCTTTCTCTCTCTTCCCCCACCCCATTCCCTCTTGAGCATCTTTCCAAAGGCCATTGACTCTCCCTTCTTCAGTAGAGGCAGTTACCTTTTAATCTTGTATGTTCAGTCTGATGTGTACATTGCAGGATTTAGAACTTACAAGAAGATTAAACTTGGTCCTTTCTATCTTCTGTGGTTATTTCTTCTTGACTCCTTGGTCTTCTGATAATTATTTGATCCACAAGCCTGGTTTACAATGAGGAAAACATGGGCCATATTTAGATAGAATACAGTTGCAGTTTACACAAGTTGAAAAAGAAACTGTGGTGAATAGAGAGGCCTTCACAATTTTCTCTAGGGCTTTTGTGTCAGTTTCCAAGAAATCACTGCATAGTTTGCTCTCTCCATTGCCTTTGTGTTATCTATGCATCGTATTAAAGAAGTTAAGAGGCTGGGCGCAGTGGCTCAAGCCTGTAATCCCAGCACTTTGGGAGGCCGAGACGGGTGGATCACGAGGTCAGGAGATCGAGACCATCCTGGCTAACACGGTGAAACCCCGTCTCTACTAAAAAATACAAAAAACTAGCAGGGTGTGGTGGTGGGTGCCTGTAGTCCCAGCTACTTGGGAGGCTGAGGCAGGAGAATGGCGTGAACCTGGGAGTCGGAGCTTGCAGTGAGCTGAGATCCGGCCACAGTACTCCAGCCCTGGCAGCGCCAGACTCCACCTCAAAAAAAAAAAAAAAAAAAAGAAAAAAAAGAAAAAAGAAGTTAAGAACAATTTTTTGAATTCAGGCCAAGAGAAAGGTGAGAAATCGTGTGACAATGATGGACTCAAACATTAGGTTGTTATGGAGATTCTTGTTAAAACCTTTAGAGGCAAAAAATAAATTATTTTTTAGAGGCAAAAAATTATGCCAACTTTGATTTTGCCAATACCTCACTAACTCTTTTGATGATGATCAGGAGTTGTTTATAAATGTCTATATACGTCAATTTGAGAAAGAGAATCTTGTAGAAGGATAGCTAAGTTTCTCTCAGCAATATTCAATAGAAATATTCAAAACACTGTTAAAGAAGGAAATATTCATGACACATTTGTTAAAGATGACAAGACAGATTTCATTCAAGAGGAGCCATGATGATAGATGTAGGCACCACTGCAGTGGCATCCTGCAATAGGGAAAATAAATTGGTCTTAACTTCCAACTTCAGTAAGAACAAGTGAGAATTTACAACCAAGAAACTCGGTAAATGTCAGCGGATGCAAAATCACTAAGAGGAAACTTCTGGGCAAGGTGTCAGGGCCCCAGGGGCAGAGAGTGATTGGCTCATGGATGGTAAAAGAATTTACCAACAGTGGTATAGGTTTGAAAAGAAAAGTTGTATTAGAAAGAATGCTGCAGCAGATACAGTGGGGCGCTTAAACAAGAGAAGACTGAACACGCCTCGGTGCATTTTTTTAGGCATGTTTATGGCCCTTAAAGCAGGAACTTGAGGGTAATTTGTACCATATTAGTCACCTAAGTGATGGTCAATTATGACATTTCTAGCCATTTTGGTACCTTGATATCAGCAAGGGTTGCACGATGAGTTTTGGCATGCATGCATTCCAGAGATGTATAGAAATTCTCGTTGCTTAGAAATTCTTGGGAAAGAAGGCTGCGCTAGATGTGGCTTTAGATAACAGGGAAGTTTCATTACCTCTGAATTCTTCAGATAAGGGTTTTTGCCTCTCAGGGTCTGTTTGATGGCCACAAGGTGATCTTTTCTCTTTTCAGAAGCATCAAGAATAAGGGGTTTCTGGCTAAATTGGCTTGACAGAACCATGCTGAAGGCAAAGCTGAATGATAAGATATCTAGAGTAATTACATACCAAGCATGGGAGATTTTCCCTAAATTGACTTACCGAGATTCTTGCTTGAACTGTATTCTATAAGGACAGAAAAGGAAGCCTGAGGTCAGACCGAGTCAAGTAGAGGACTCAGAGGAGCTCGATTAAAGGTTCTATCCAAAGAAGAGAGTCTTTGTAAGCACACATGTAAACTTCAAGTTTCTAGTTGTCACATTAAAAAGAAACAGGT
>NW_022297566.1:0-2237 GCF_002776525.5 Piliocolobus tephrosceles
AAGAGAAACGTGTAACTCTGTTAGTTGAACTCACACATAGCAATGCAGTTTCTCAGAATGCTTCTTGCCACTTTCTGTCTGAGGATATATCCTTTTTCACCGTAGCCCTCAATGAGCTCCTAAATATCACTTTGCAGAATCCAAGACAACAGTCTTAGCAAACGCTGCCGAGAAGCAGTGTGTGGAACTCTGTGTGGTGAAGTCACATATCAGAAAGGAATCTCGCAGCAAGCTTCCCTCTACTTATTATGTGATGATATTTCCTTTTTCACCATGGGCCCCAATCGGCTCCAAAATATCAGGTTGTAGATTGTACGAGAAGAGTGTTAGCCAACTGCTTCCTGAGGACAAATATGTAACTCCGTGAGACGAATTCACAGATCACAAAGAAGATTGTGAGAAATCTTCTTTCCCGTTTTTAACTGATGATATTTCCTTTATCAGCGTACGACTCAAAGCCTTCCAGATAAGAACTTCTCAGTTTCCCAGAAGACAGTGTTCGTGGCCTGCTCCATGCAACATAAGTGTAACTCTGTGAGATGAGTTCACACATCACAGAGAAGTTTCTAAGAAAGCTTCTTTCCAGTTTTCCTCTGCGGACACTTGCTTTGTCACCGTGAGCTTCATTGCGCTAAGAAGAATCTCATTGCAGTTTCCAAGCAAACTGTCTTAGCAAACTGATAGCTGAAGAGAAACGTGTAACTCTGTTAGTTGCACTCACTCATAGCAATGCAGTTTCTCAGAATGCTTCTTGCCACTTTCTGTCTGAGGATATATCCTTTTTCACAATAGCCCTCAATGAGCTCCTAAATATCACTTTGCAGAATCCAAGACAACAGTCTTAGAAACGCTGCCGAGAAGCAGTGTGTGGAACTCTGTGTGGTGAAGTCACATATCAGAAAGGAATCTCGAAGAAAGCTTCCCTCTACTTATTATGTGATGATATTTCCTTTTTCACCATGGGCCCCAATGGGCTCCCAAGTATCACATTGCAGATTCTAGGAAAAGAGTGTTAGCAAACTGCTTCCTGAGGACAAAGATGTAACTCTGTGAGACGAATTCACAGATCACAAAGAAGTTTCTCAGAAAGCTTTTTCCCGTTTTTAACTGACGATATTTCCTTTAGCAGCTTAGGACTCAAAGCCTTCCATAATGGAACATCTCAGTTTCTTCAAAGACAGTGTTAGTGGCCTGCTCCATGCAACATAAGTGTAACTCTGTGAGACGAGTTCACACATCACAGAGAAGTTTCTAAGAAAGGTTCTTTCCAGTTTTCCTCTGAGGACACTTGCTTTGCCACCATGAGCTTCATTGCGCTAAGAAGAATCTCATTGCAGTTTCCAAGCCAACGGTCTTAGCAAAATGATAGCTGAAGAGAAACGTGTAACTCTGTTAGTTGAACTCACAGATAGCAATGCACTTTCTCAGAATGCTTCTTGCCACTTTCTCTCTGAGGATATATCCTTTTTCACCATAGCCCTCAATGAGTTCCTAAATATCACTTTGCAGAATCCAAGACAACAGTCTTAGCAAACGCTGCCGAGAAGCAGTGTGTGGAACTCTGTGTGGTGAAGTCACATATTAGAAAGGAAACTCGCAGAAAGCTTCCCTCTACTTATTATGTGATGATATTTCCTTTTTCACCATGGGCCCCAATGGGCTCCCAAATATCACCTTGCAGATTCTAGGAAAAGAGTGTTAGCAAACTGCTTCCTGAGGACAAAGATGTAACTCTGTGAGACGAATTCACAGATCACAAAGAAGTTTCTCAGAAAGCTTCTTTCCCGTTTTGAACTGACGATATTTCCTTTATCAGCGTAGAACTCAAAGCCTTCCATAATAGAACATCTCAGTTTCCCCATAGACAGTGTTAGTGGCCTGCTCCATGCATCATAAGTGTAACTCTGTGAGATGAGTTAACACATCACAGAGAGTTTCTAAGAAAGCTTCTTTCCAGTATTCCTCTGAGGACACTTGCTTTGTCACCGTGAGCTTCATTGCGCTAAGAAGAATCTCATTGCAGTTTCCAAGCAAACTGTCTTAGCAAACTGATAGCTGAAGAGAAACGTGTAACTCTGTTAGTTGCACTCACTCATAGCAATGCAGTTTCTCAGAATGCTTCTTGCCACTTTCTGTCTGAGGATATGTCCTTTTCCAACATAGCCCTCAATGAGCTCCCAAATATCACTGTGCAGAATCCAAGACAACAGTCTTAGCAAACTCTGCCAAGAAGCAGT
>NW_022297567.1:0-1536 GCF_002776525.5 Piliocolobus tephrosceles
TTCATCTAACTCTGAACTGTGCTTGTATGCACCTAGTTTCTGAGAATTGCAACAGAAAGAACCTGCTTCTTATGGTTTTTCTCCTTGTAAGTTTCATAACAGTTTTCTGAGAAGTGTCAAGTCAGTTATTCCTCATTTAATTGATTTTTTGAAATTGTTAAACTCTATCTCTTCTCATTTTTATACCTATTATTTTTCCTTACCTGTTATGGTCATTTAACGTCATTTTAGAAAGAAAAGGGATACGTTTATATATTCAATAGAAAAGATTTACCCACCTCTTACATCATTTCAAGCAGGATTTCAATATAATAATGATGTATGTTAAAAAGTGTATCACTTCAGTTGCGGTCGATAAAAATACTTAGAAGGATTTAATCATAGAGAGATATCAGAAAGAGGCAGTTCAATAGTGGAAATAAATGAAGATACCTGCTTGAACAGGGTATTTTTAAAAAGCAAGATGGGGCAATGGAGTTATTTGGGAACTATTTTGAAGGTACGTTATTGCACTTATTGATTGTACCGAGGGGATAACGAAAAGGAGGGAACAAATACAACTCTTAATTTTCCAATGTAAATAATGATTGAGGTTTCTTTCCTGAGAAGATGACTGGTAAACGAGTACATGTGTCGGACTGGCTGTTAGAGGGAGTCGTATTTCAAGGGCTACATTTTACATGAATTACATCCAAGTCCTGACGGTGAAATCATTTGCAGTATTATCAAAACAAAGCATCATAGCTAGAAAGATACAACTAATTGATATGTACTAAGTTTTCCTGGTTCTCAGTTGAAAAACAAAATTAGATGTGCAGCCTTCTCACATTGATTGGACAAAAAAATGCCCTTTGGTCAAATCATAGGCTCAAATAGACTCAAAAAAGGCTTAGCGTCCTAATTTTCAGGGATGCCAGTTCAACAACTGGAATACTGTTAATGAAATTATATGGCAGTTGTACCATCAGAGAAGTTATAAAGCTGAAAATTAGAAATAATTTTGTAGGGTACGAAAAACAACTTTAGCTTCATACGTTTGCTCATAGCCTAAATTATTAATGAAAAACTTAATACTATAATAGGTGAGTGCCTACACAATATTCAGTTTTCTTTAAAGCTGATCAATTAAAAATGCAAATGATTTCATTAACACATTGAATGTTAAGTATGCAAATCTGAATTGCTCATGATATTCATAATGACATAATGATTAATGTATTCATTATGTATACACATACCATTCAAAGCTCTCTTGTGCTGAGTGGCAGCAGCCAGAAAAGGTACAAGCTTGCCTGAATTTCTATACAGGGATTTATTCAAAATTACACTCAGGTTGCTGATGATTCATAAGTCTGCATTTGTATACAAGTGTTCTATAAAAATAAAACTTTTTTCTTCTCTTCAGTGCTTGATGATTAAGTTAAAACAAATTATTCCACCACAAGCAGTTTGAGCAGTTCAAAAGAATTGATGTTATGACACCCCACATCTCACAGGGTGGAGTACACCCCTGAGAGGAAGCTTCCAAAGCAAGAA
>NW_022297568.1:0-7104 GCF_002776525.5 Piliocolobus tephrosceles
AGGCACATCACCACAGACATAAGCAAACTTCACCTCTCCTATCCTCTCGCTGTGAGGGTAAGAAGTCTTCAACTCAAGATGTCCTTAGATCAGCAAAAAAAAAAAAAAAAAAAAAAAAAACAAAAGAGTATATTCTCTCTTCTGGGTTTTCCAGAAAATCAATGATACCAGCATACCTACAGGCATAATCCAGTCATTATTACATGTATTCATGATATTTGAGTAAATGGTTATTATTAGTTGGATCGCTCCTGAAGATGCACCACCATAGCTGCCACCAATGTTCTAGATGATTTCTAAATTTCTTTCTGGTCTGAAATCCAAGATTCTTTGTTGGGTCCTGGGGATACCAGCAGGAGTTGGCAAAGTGATGGGACAGTTGGGCTAGTACAATCAAATTTAAAAAAAGGGATGGATTTTCCTTAAGCTTTCAAGTCATAGTGTTTAGTGGAAGCCAAGGCTGCTTGAGGATGGTTGAATCTGTCCTACCTAAAATGCTTCACTGAACCCTCAGCACTTTAGGTGTGCCTGACACCTTGGTGTCACTCAGCTGCATCATGAACATGCATGCACATATACACATGCACTCACAGAAGAAAAATAAGTGCCCTCAGTAACAGAGATTTGGCAATTACCAAATATATTTAATTGATGTAGAATATTTCATTGGGTTCTTACACCTATCAAAGTTATAATTGTTAGACTCGGCATACTCTATAACTAAAGAATGCACAGTTTACTGTTTTCATGGAGTGATAATTCTGTAATGTCTCCAGGGTTTTTGTCTGAACATGTGACTTCATAACATTTTAATATGTTTATAGTAGTGATAAAGTTTAATAAATTAACTACTTTGTTAATACTTTGAAAGCCAACTCAGGCTTTGAATTAGATATTTAAAAATTTGAATGTCAATACAAACACGACCAGGAAGAATATGCAAAAATTTTCTTTTTCATTTAAGGGGCTAAAGACTATGTAAACAAATATATCTAAATAACATAGTCTTCTAACAGTTGTAATAATCACAAGCATTATTCTATGTCATCACTGCTTGTGCTATTATCAATTGAATACTTACATCAGAAATGGATCAAGTCAAACTCTAGATATACTTCCTCTTGACATCTTGAGAGGAACATATATAACATTGGAAGAAAGCCATTCCATGCTGTCTATGAAATAAAAAACATTTGTCAGTGAAATTGATGCAAAGGCATTGGGAAGCTTCAGGGAAAAACTGTTTTATGCATTACAGAAGGTATGTATTTTCTTCTATTACCTTTTGCTGACACCATTTTCATCAATAAAGGTCTGTCTGACTGCAAAAGATACAAAGAAAACCCTTTTTATATCATAGTGAGAACAACCTTGATATAATTCCTCTGGCTTTGAATTATAATGTATGTCATCAGTAATGTAAGTTGTTATAATTTACTTCTGACATCAAGATGTTGCTTTAGGGCACTTTGGTGCAAATATATCCTATTCACTTTCTTGCCTTCTAAATGCCCTTCATGTTTCAGTAAAACAATCCAATCAAAACTAAAGACCAAAAACACTGTAAAACAAATCAAGCATACAAACAGTTTCTAAGCATTCCTGTTATATTTTAGCCTTTAGCTAGAGGCTTTAAAATTTCTTAAGTTGTATATAGTAGTTTAAGTTGGCAAACGGGGCACAGAAAATGTCATCATGAATATTGATTTCATTCAGGTTCTGAAGGACTGCAAGGAAATACCTGGGGGATAACAGAATGATTTGGATCACAGGAAGCCACCCCAGGTAAAGCTCTCAAAGATCATATTCAAGGTGAATTAACCACATTCCTTCCTCTTGGTGTAGGACCCTTGTGACTGTAACCTCACACCGGAGCTAGCGACCAGGCCCACTGTATCCTCTCTACTGAGATGTTCCCAATAAGATAGAGAGGCATCCCTTCCGAAAGGTTTGATTTATTTCTTGTTGGTGGCAAAGGAATTTGAAGCTGTTAAGAGATTTCCACCTATAGAGTCTCTGGAATATAGATTATAAAAATTATTATTATTTTTTTGAGATGGGGTCTCACTGTGTCAGCCAGGCTGGATGGAGTACAGTGATGCAATTATGGTTCACTATAGTGTTGAACTCCTGGGCTTAAGTGATCCTTGCACCTCAGCCTCTTGAGTAGCTGGGACTACAGGCATATGACGATCACCTGGCTAGGATTTTTATTATTGTTGTTCACGATGATAAGCTAAATTTCTGAAGCAGAACATTAATTCACTGTAGGAAATGATTGCCAGATGTTCATTGCAAAAATGTCAGGCCACCAATGAGAAAAGGGGTGACAATTTTTTCTGTATTGATGCCTTCTTTCCAGAGTCCAAGGGGAGTTTTAATATTATCAAGTGGAATAATTTAATATTATTCTTAAATATTTAAATATTCTATGTTTAGACAAATAATTTAGAGAAAGTCTGTGTGTATACATATATATGCATGTATAATTTTCCACATACAAAATGACCTTAGAGTTTTAGTCCTTATAAGTAACATCATTTTTAATTTTTATTTTAACATATTTAACATATTTAAAACATAATTTTAATTTTTCTATGTAGTACGTAAGTCTCGTGAGACCCATTCACTATTAATATCTATGAAGCATCTGCTTAGCATGAAACAGAACTGTACTGGCAACACACCAGTGAATAAAATAGACATGGTCTCTGGCCTCATGGAGCAAACATTCTACTTGGGACAGGCAAATGATATAAAAGTAAACAGATAAAGAATATACTTTCTGATAAACACTATGAAGGAAATAAGCTGATGTAATTCAGAGTGACTAAGTGAATGTTGTCGCTTTACACTGTCAGAAAGACTTCTAGAGAAGTGACATGTGAACTGAGATGCAGATAGCCAACTAAATTTGTTCGGCACAAGGACCAAGTACTTCAGAGGATGTGCAAAGGTATAGGGAAGGAACAACTGGCTCATTTGAGAAACAGGAAAATACATAGGCTATGGAGGCTGTTGCATAGGGAGCAAAAGGAAGTTGATATAAGATGCAGGTAGGGGCTGAAAATGTAGAAGCTGTGGGAAGAATTGTAGATTTGGTTTTGAATGCAATAGGACATTGTTGAAGATTTTAAGAAGGTTAAAGGCATCATCTTACATAAGTTTTTAAAATATCACTCTGGTTACTTTTAGATGATGGCACAGGGAAGCAAAAGTGGAGGGAAGGAGAGAGGGAAACTATTAGAATAAAGAAGAGAGATGGAAGTAGCGTGGGCTGGAAAGCTAGTCATGGAAATGCAGAGAAGGGTCCAGATTTGGGCATGTATCAGATGTAGAACCTCCACAAATTGCTGATGATTCATGCTAGACACAGTTCTACAGTGGCTTCTAAGATTCCTGTCCCTGGCAATATGCATGCCTTGTATAGTCTCTTGCCCTTGAGTGTGAACAGGACCTGTGACTATGATGGGATACTCATTCCTATGACTACAGTATATTTATTGTACAGGACTTCTTCATAGCACACTGAAGGGAAATTTTCCTGCTGGCCATGTTGTAGGAGGACCACATGGCCAGGACCTGAGGGTGGATGGCCGCTAGGTACTGAGCATAACCCCGGGTAATAGGGACTTCAACTCTATAATCACAAAGATCCAAATTCTACCAACAATCTAAAGGAGCTTGGAGGAGGGCCCCAAGCCTCACTTGAGATGGCAGCCCAATGGGCACATTGATGACAGCCTGTGACACCCTGAATGCCTGACTCCTGGTCTGTGGAAACCGAGAGATAATAAATTTGCATTGTTTTAAGTTGCTAAGTGTATAGTGATTTGTTGTGTGGCAATTGAAAACGAATACATAGTTTGTAACAGAGAAGATCAAAGATAGGGATAAAACAGGAAGTTCAAGATTTTTGGCATTGGTTTCTAAATACTATCCTCTACTAAAAGAAAGAGTGTCCCTTGGAAAAATAGCTGATTCTGGGGCTAAATCAGAGAATTAACAAAAAGATCCATAAACATATGTTTGTGTTACAAAGTAAGGAAATATTTGAAAAATGAGGGGATATATCCAAAGAGACATTGGACTAGATTGGAGGAGACTTCTGCTGACCAACTCAAAGACGACCTGAACAGCAAAATCAATAATGAATAATGGTTTATAACCCATTAAAATATCAACTCATAAGTCTATTTTATATAAATGAATGAAGAGACAAGTAAATTAGGGAGAACTGATAGTTCTTCCTTCCAAAAGAATACCAATACATTTTGAAGGAGTTATGAATATAGAAAACTCACCATTTGATAACCATCATAGTCATAATTGATTCAGATGGGAGGTATAAATGGATGCTAAGACTTTGGGGTGGAGACTTGACAAAAAGCAGTAGATCAGTCATGGTCCAAGCAGGAAAACAGAGTCATAAAAAGATTACATATCACAAATATTTATATATAAAAACATAGACATACCTATGATTTTTGACAGGCACTTAGCCTTCTGCAATTATGAAAGTCAGTTAAGCGATTTCAGCAAGCTGTTGTCTCTGTGATGCTGGAGCTTTGAAGTCCAAAGTGTAGGCAGTAGGCAAAAGGAAATAGATATAAACTGAATGGCAAGCAGAGCAAGCTGAAATTCACAAGCATAAGCTGCAGATCAGAAGATGAACTGAGACCTGTGTCAGTTCTTGTTGCTTCTGCCTTTGATGGTATGGATGTACTGCAGAAGTCAGGGCCCACCTACCTGGCTCGCAGGTCAGAGAAGTTGAACAGAAATCAGGAAGAGGTGAGCAGTTACAGTCCTGGCTCCTGCGTACCAATGAGCTAGGCCAGTGTGTGAGTAACAACGTGAGAGATACAGAATGAGTGCAGCTTTACTTCCACCCTCTTAATTGCCCACAAGAAGGTTGTTGTGGCCCAGACTAACTTGAAACATTCTTGAGACATTCAGTCTAGCCAAGTTAATGCATGACTAAGCCACCATTGGTTTAGATGTGGTGTATCTTCCCACAAAATACTTATCATTTACAAAGGAGAAAATGGTGACTTTACAGTGAAAAACCTGGCAGACACCAACCTGATGTTTATATCATGTCTGTGGGAAGAATCATCCTATGGGTGTTCTGATGTCCCGAGAAGTGTACAGCATCAATTCTGTGACACTCCTGCTAAGAATACATCATTCTTTCTGGTCCTGAGGAAACCTCAGGATGCTGCCTGAGAGACATCCTACAGAATGAAAGCTCTCTACTCTTTACAACCATCAAGGACATAAAAGGTAGGAAGGTAGGAAAAAAGCTGCGGAACTTTTCCAGATTGAAGGAGACTAAAGCAACATCAGAACCAAATGCAAAGCTTGATTTTGAATGGCATCCTTGACCAGAAATAGAGAAGAGATCTAATCAGGGTGATTGGAAAAATGTGAATGGATTTCAGGTTTGGATTATAGTGCTGCATCAGTGTAGATTTCCTGTTTGGTATGATTGCATGGCAGTCATGTTGGAAACTGTCCTTGTTTTTGGAAAATACACACTGTAGTATTTAAGGAGGCAGGGGTCACGTTGCCCATAGTTATTCAGAAAAATAAGAATGATAATCATGTGTTGTATGTATTTACAAGGAACGAGACATGGGGCAAATATGGTAAAATATAAACAGTTGGGGAAGCTAGGTGAAGTAGATCCGGGAGTTCTTTGTGTTCTTCTTGCAAATGTTCTCTTAGTTTAAATTTGCTTCAAAATAAATTATAAAGAGAATAGTACAAGGTAAATGAATAAGAAAGGAAAAGAAGAAGACAATACTGACAACAATTTTTCCAACTCTTCTGTGAATTGAAGGGTGAGACATGGGCAGGATTAGTAGAGAAATTTGGTGTCAAGAAAGGATTTTTCAAAAATGGTTGACAGAACTTGTTTGTAAGTTGATGAGAATGATACAAGTGATTGAGAGGGACACATAGTGCATAATTTCAGGAGCAAAGTCCTGGCAAATCACCATAATGTCCACATGACAAGTATATGGATGGTCTTTGAGAGAAGCCAGAACATTTGCTCTTTAAAACAGAAAGAAAGCATTTTACTGCTTTTACGGATTCATATTTTACTATTTTTTTAAAAAACTGAATATGAAATAATTAAAAGCAGAAGTGTTGGCAGCTATGATAATTAGGAATTAATTTTTAAAAAGGCTAAAGCAAAAATGAATTATAGTTAACTTTTAAAATTAAACGTATATGTGTCCATGTTTAAGACTTTTATTTTATTACAGAGAAAGCTAAAACGAAGATGTGCAGATCACTTCCAGCCACCTGGTATACCAACTCCTGGAGAATTTCTTGCAGGGCTTAAGTAGAAATCAAGCAAAGACTACAACTGGGATCCTAAAATTCACCGTAAGAACTCACTGGAAATGAAATAGTTATGGGTTATATCAATAAAAATGAGTTGCATATGAAGTTCACATGCAGAAAAGGCCTAGCAGGGAGGTGAGCCTGTCCCAGTTCTGGGGAAATTTGCAATTCAACTTGGTCAAGTTACCTAAAGACTTGCTGACTTGTGCTGTTGACTAAATTTTTCGGAAAGTTGAAAACCAATTTTCATTTAGAGTAGAAAAATGCTTTGGTTTGACTGGGAACGTGTGTGACTAGTAGAAAAGATCAATTGGGAAATTATACTTCAGTGTCTCAAATACCAAATTCTTGAGACTTTATTGAAATTTTGTCATTGAATCATCTTTTTCACAAATATCTTACAAATTTAGCATTTTAAAAACTTGGCACATAGGAAGTAGTTACTACTTTGACTTATTCATCAAAGCATGGACTTTTATTTCAGTTCACAAAATTATCCTTTCAAAGAATTAATAAATTTGCCAACATTCCTTCCTTACTTTTACTCATAATCTTTTCTGCATTCTGTTTTTGTTTAATATATTACAGGATGGGAGAAAATTTTTGCAATCTACTCATCTGACAAAGGGCTAATATCCAGAACCTACAAAGAACTCAAACAAATTTACAAGAAAAAAACAAACAACCCCATCAAAAAGTGGGCAAAGGATATGAACAGACATTTCTCAAAAGAAGACATTCATACAGCCA
>NW_022297570.1:0-3749 GCF_002776525.5 Piliocolobus tephrosceles
TGCTCATGGATAGGAAGAATCAATATCGTGAAAATGGCCATACTGCCCAAGGTTATTTATAGATTCAATGCCATCCCCATCAAGCTACCAATGAGTTTCTTCACAGAATTGGAAAGAACTGCTTTAAAGTTCATATGGAACCAAAAAAGAGCCCGCATTGCCAAGACAATCCTAAGTCAAAAGGACAAAGCTGGAGGCATCACGCTACCTGACTTCAAACTATACTACAAGGCTACAGTAACCAAAACAGCATGGTACTGGTACCAAAACAGAGATATAGACCAATGGAACAGAACGGAGCCCTCAGAAATAATGCCACACATCTAAAGAGGTTTTGTTTTTTTTTAAAGAATGTGGAGAAATGCCAAGTACTGGTGCAAGGATAGACTACTACAGCTGATGCCCACTGGGCATCTGACTTTTGGTATCATACCCATCACAGAAATATGTTGAAAATAGGTGAAAAGAGAAAAGGCATAACTTCTGCTGTCAAGGAACTTAAAATGTAGTTGAAATATGGAATAAAACTTAGAATATGTATTTAATATTTTAACTGGCTAGATTGGTGTTATGTGAATAATGTAGATAGATCCATTAGGGCCCTTACAGGGATTTAAATACATTTTAGTGATATGTAAATAATATTAATACCTGTTTTTACCAAAAAAGTATAAAAAGAGCAAAGATATAGATTTATAAAAGATATAAAAATAGTTTCTCTTTTTTATGTTACTAGATAAATATGGATTCCACTTTGATTTGAGGCCACAAGAATCATTTTGCTAATATCACAAGCTAGGTTTGCTACATGAGGCAAAAATACCTACAATTTAGCATAGGAATAAGAAGTCTCAATTTGTGTCCAACTCTAGTTATTTTAATTAAATAGATTAATTCTGTTCTCAGAATCAATGTTA
Organism: Piliocolobus tephrosceles; assembly: GCF_002776525.5. Taxonomy (NCBI): domain Eukaryota; kingdom Metazoa; phylum Chordata; class Mammalia; order Primates; family Cercopithecidae; genus Piliocolobus; species Piliocolobus tephrosceles. The sequence continues at coordinate 918 of NW_022297570.1, forward strand.
GCAACCGTGTGAACACAAGAAACAAAGGAAGTAAATGGTAAAATCTCTTCCTTCTATATTTTGCCATGAAAGAAACCAGGCCAGTGAAAGTGCTTTCTGGAGCTATCTAGATGCAGACAATTTTCCAAGTGAGCCCTCTCTAATTGCATTCACAGAATAGGCATGATTTGTGACAGGCTTAGCAGCCTATCTCAATCTCAAGAATTCAGAGAAAAATAAAGCAGAAATCGAAAGAATAAAAACACAATGTAATTTTAACAGTGGGCTTACTTTTTTTTCCCATAAAGTAATACACTCTAACATGTTCCAGGGTAATAAGAACTATTTTTGTATTCTTGTGTGTTCTATTATATCCTGTCATGAGAATTATTTTTCAGAGAATTATATCTTAAAGTATTGTTATATTTTTATCATTCTAATGGCAGAGATTATACTTCCAAGAACAGAACATTTAAAAAAAAAAAAAAAAAAAGATAATCATTTCTTTTGAGAAGGTCTCTAATGAGGGCAGTGTGTGAAGGGGGAGAAAGTATACATTCATTTTTGTGACAAATATTTTAATGCACAGAATATTATGGACCATTAATCCATTTGTATGACAGACTTAGGCTGACTACCATGGGACTTTGGAAAATATCATACTCTATATTGGTTTCTTTCTCCAAAAGGACAATTATTCATCTGGTGGAATATGGAAGAATACAAACTGAAAGTAGAAATTTACTCTGCCAAACTACATATAGAAGAATTTCTCGATCTCCCAGCGCGAGCGACACAGAAGACCGGTGATTTCTGCGTTTTCAACTGAGGTACTGGGGTCATCTCACTCGGGAGTGCCGGACAATCGGTGCTGGTCAGCTGCTGCAGCCCGACCAGCGAGAGCTGAAGCGGGGCGAGGCATCGCCTCACCTGGGAAGCGCGAGGGGGAAGGGAGTCCCTTTTCCTAGCCAGGGGAACTGAGACACACAACACCTGGAAAATCGGGTAACTCCCACCCCAATACTGCGCTGTAACACCGGCACACCGGAGATTATATCCCACACCTGGCAGGGAGGGCCCCACGCCCACGGAGCCTCCCTCCTTGCTAACACAGCAGTCTGCGGCAATCTAACCGCAAGGCAGCAGCGAGGCTGGGGGAGTGGTGCCCGCCATCGCTGAGGCTTAAGTAGGTAAATAAAGCCGCTGGGAAGCTCAAACTGGGTGGAGCTCACAGCAGCTCAAGGAAACCTGCCTGTCTCTGTAGACTCCGCCTCTGGGGCCAGAGCTCAGCTAAAGCAGCAGAGGCCTGTCCAGACGCGAACGACTCTGTCTGACAGCTTTGAAGAGAGCAGTGGATCTCCCAACACGGAGGTTGAGATCTGAGAAGGGACAGTCTGCCTGCTCAAGTGGGTCACTGACCCCTGAGTAGCCTAACTGGGAGACATCCCCCACTAGGGGCAGTCTGACACCCCACACCTCACAGGGTGGAGTACACCCCTGAGAGGAAGCTTCCAAAGCAAGAATCAGACAGGTGCACTCGCTGTTCAGCAATATTCTATCTTCTGCAACCTCTGCTCTGATACCCAGGCAAACAGGGTCTGGAGTGGACCTCAAGCAATCTCCAACAGACCTATACATGAGGGTCCTGACTGTCAGAAGGAAAACTATCAAACAGGAAGGACACCTATATCAAAACCCCATCAGTACGTCACCATCATCAAAGACCAGAGACAGATAAAACCACAAAGATGGGGAAAAAGCAGGGCAGAAAAGCTGGAAATTCCAAAAATAAGAGCGCATCTCCTCCTGCAAAGGAGCAGAGCCCATCGCCAGCAACGGATCAAAGCTGGTCAGAGAATGATTTTGATGAGATGAGAGAAGAAGGCTTCAGTCCATCAAACCTCTCAGAGCTAAAGGAGGAATTACGTACCCAGCGCAAAGAAACTAAAAATCTTGAAAAAAGAGTGGAAGAATTGACAGCTAGACTAATTAATGCAGAGAAGGTCATAAACGAAATGACAGAGATGAAAACCATGACACGAGAAATACGTGACAAATGCACAAGCTTCAGTAACAGACTCGATCAACTGGAAGAAAGAGTATCAGCGATGGAGGATCAAATGAATGAAATGAAGCGAGAAGTGAAACCAAAAGAAAAAAGAAGAAAAAGAAATGAACAAAGCCTGCAAGAAGTATGGGATTATGTAAAAAGACCAAATCTACGTCTGATTGGGGTGCCTGAAAGTGAGGGGCAAAATGGAACCAAATTGGAAAACACTCTACAGGATATCATCCAGGAGAACTTCCCCAACCTATTAGGACAGGCCAACATTCAAATTCAGGAAATACAGAGAACGCCACAAAGAGACTCCTCCAGAAGAGCAACTCCAATGCACATAATTGCCAGATTCACCAAAGTTGAAATGAAGGAAAAAATCTTAAGGGCAGCCAGAGAGAAAGGTCGGGTTACCCACAAAGGGAAGCCCATCAGACTGACAGCAGATCTCTCAGCAGAAACTCTACAAGCCAGAAGAGAGTGGGGACCAATATTCAAAGTTCTTAAAGAAAATAATTTTAAACCCAGAATTTCATATCCAGCCAAACTAAGTTTCATAAGTGAAGGAGAAATAAAATTCTTTACAGATAAGCAAATGCTTAGAGATTTTGTCACCACCAGGTCTGCCTTACAAGAGACCCTGAAGGAAGCCCTAAACATGGAAAGGAACAACCGGTACCAGCCATTGCAAAAACATGCCAAAATGTAAAGACCATCGAGGCTAGGAAGAAACTGCATCAACTAATGAGCAAAATAACCAGTTAATATCATAATGGCAGGATCAAGTTCACACATAA
>NW_022297570.1:3849-4128 GCF_002776525.5 Piliocolobus tephrosceles
AAGAATTTTAAACCCAGAATTTCATATCCAACCAAACTAAGTTTCATGAGTGAAGGAGAAATAAAATTCTTTACGGATAAGCAAATGCTTAGAGATTTTGTCACCACCAGGCCTGCCTTACAAGAGACCCTGAAGGAAGCCCTAAACATGGAAAGGAACAACCACTACCAGCCATTGCAAAAACATGCCAAAATGTAAAGACCATCGAGCCTAGGAAGAAACTGCATCAACAAATGAGCAAAATAACCAGTTAATATCATAATGGCAGGATCAAGTTCA
>NW_022297571.1:0-11597 GCF_002776525.5 Piliocolobus tephrosceles
TTTCCCTGAGACAGAGTCTCAGAGTGTCGCCTAGACTGGAGTGCAATGGTGCGACCTCGGCTCACGGCAACCTCCGCCTCCCAGGTTCAAGCGATTCTCCTGCCTCAGCCTCCCTAGGAGCTGGGATTACAGGCATGTGCCACTGTGCCTGGCTAATTTTTGTATTTTGTTAGAGACAGGGTTTCACCATGTTGGCCAGGCTGGTCTCGAATTCCTGACCTCAGGTGATCCAGGTGCCTCGGCCTCCCAAAGTGCTGGGATTATAGGTGTGAGCCACCATGCCCAGCCTGAAAAAATACCTCCTTAACCTTAACGTTCAGATAAACATTGTTAACATTTTATTTCTATGTATTTAGATTTATTCTATGGACGGTTTGTGTTTTAATGGCTGATTACTATTCTATTCTATGGAATACGACAGTCATATAACCATTCCCCTATTTGTCTATTCTTTGACATGTGTACCTCTGCTTTTTACTATAATCAGTAACAAGGCAATAAACATTCTTGCATGAATTTTATTTTATATCTGCATCAGATTAATTGAGGATGAATAGCTAGAAATGGCATTGTTAAAATGATATCAGCAGCTGGGTGTAGTGACTCATGCCTGTAATTCCAGTGCCTTGGGAGGCTGAGGTGGGACAATCACTGGAGGTTGGGAGTTGAGACTAGCCTGGGCAACATAGTGAGACCCCATCTCTATGAAACGTAAAAAATTAGCTGGGTATGGTGGGGCCTGTGGTCTCAGGTACTCTGGAGGCTGAGGTGGGAGGATCATTTGAGCCCAGGAGTTCGAGGCTGCAGTGATCTAAGGTTGTGCCACTGCACTCCAGCCTGCGTTACAGAGTAAGACGCCAACTCCTAAAAAAGAAATGGTATGACTCTTCCAATGTTCCCTGATGCATATTTTCAAATTATCCTTTAGAACTACGATGCCAAGTCAACACCACATGAAAAGACCACTACACCACCAGCTATTATAGTCATCTCTCATCATGATGGGTGCAATTTGATAGACAAAGATGAAGAAGAAATCGTATCTTGCTATGTTTTAGATTTATTTGCTTCCTGGTGAAATTTATATGCTTTTTCCTTCTCCTGGGCTTGTTGGCTATTTGAGTTTCTTTGGAGAAGAAGCTCCATTTTCCTTTGCCCAGCTTCCTTGTGGAGCACCCTGACCCTGGAGGTTGACCTGCGGGAGGAATGCCCCACCTGCTCCGTCACATCCTTTGGGGACACCGTTGCCACCAGAATCCCAGGCTGGGAGGGGTCTGAATCTCTTCACCCAGAGCACGGTTCCCTTGTCCCTCCTGCAGTGGGTGAAGAGCCTTGGCTTGGTGGAGTTTGCCAGCCCGAGGGACGATGGAGATGGCAGAGCCGAAGCCTTTAGCCTGGTGCTCCCACTTAGTGGGCAGGCAAGGGCTGCAGGAGCCGGGGAGAAGGAGCGTCAGGAGGTGAGGGTGTCCTAGGAACTGATTGTGAGATTTCAGAAAGAGGAAGGGCAGCTGGATGTGATGGATGGGGATTTGGTCACTTAGAGCTCAAGCTTGGTGTGACCTGTGAGGGCAACTGTTGTGGAGATGTGAGTGGTTAAGGACAAATTGAATGATAGTAAATCAGAGAAAATGGTATGAATCCAGGAACAAAGGCAAAAGAGAGCAGGTATGTTCAGAACGGTATCCTGCATTCCGAAGAGTGTCCCTGCCATCTTTGGGTCCCTGTCCCTTCAAGCCCCTTCTTGCAGTCTCCAGGGCACAGCTGTTTTTTTTCTTTTCTTTTCTTTTCTTTTTTTTGAGACAGAGTCTCACTGTATTGTCCAGACTGGAGTGCAGTGGCGCGATCTCAGCTCACTGCAACCTCTGCCTCCCGGGTTCAAGTGATTCTCCTGCCTCAGCCTCCGGAGTAGCTGGCGCCTGCTACCATGCCCGGCTATTTTTTTTATTTTTAGTAGAGACGAGGTTTCACCATGTTGTCCAGGCTGGTGTTGAACTCCTGACTTCAGGTGATCCGCCTGCCTCGGCCTTCCAAAGTGCTGGGATTACAGGTGTGAGCCACCGCACCCGGCCTCCAGGGCACAGCTTCTAAGGCACAGTTGGGATCGTGGCTTTTTACTGAACTAAGTCAAGTCCAAACCCCTTTCTAGGCTGGTTCACGTCCATTTTCCCAGCTTCCCTCTGTCTTAGTGTCTTCCCTTACCCCAAACATACAGTGAGGACTTTTACTCACCTCTGGGCCCCCACATATGCTGTTCTGCCCTGAAACCTTCCCCTTCCTCCTCTTTATTCCTCTAGCCCTTTTTTGGGGATAAAGGTAAAAGTCATTTTTATTTCTTTTTATTTTTAGAAACAAGGTCTTTCTCTGTTGCCCAAGCTGGAGCGCAGTGACCCAATTATAGCTCAGTACAGCCCTGAATTCCTGGACTCCAGTGATCCTCCCACCTCAGCCTCCCAAGTAGCTGAGACTACAGGGACACAGCACCATGTCTGGCTAATTTTTTGTTGAGACAGGGTCTCATTATTTTGCCCAGGCTGATCTCAAACTCTTGAGTTCAAGCAATTCTCCGCCTCGGCCTCCTAAAGTACTGGGATTACAGGCATGAGCTGCCCCATCTGGCCTTTTTGTTTTGTTTTGTTTGAGATAGGGTCTTTCTGTGTTGCCCAAGCTGGAGTGCAGTGGTGCAGTAGCTCACTGCAGCCTTGAGCTCCTGGGCTCAAGCAGTTGTCCTGCCTCAACCTCCTGAGTACATGGAACTGACTACAGGTGCATGTACCACACTGGGCTGATATTTAAATTCATTTTTTGTAAAGACAGGATCTTGCTATGTTGCCCAGGTTGGTCTTGAACTCCTGGCCTCAACTAATCTTCCCACCTTGGCCTCCCAAAATGCTGGGATTACAGGTATGACCCACCGTACCTGGCCAAAAGCCATCTTTAGAATGTGCTTGAATTCTGTTATTAGCTGAGTGACCTTGGAAAGTATTTATCCTTAGAACCTTGATTCCTATGTAAAATAGAAATAGCGGCCAGGTGCAGTGGCTCATACCTGTAATTCCAGCAGTTTGGGAGGCCAAGGCAGGTGAATCACATGAGGTCAGGAGTTCAAGACCAGCCTGCCAACATGGCAAAACCGCGTCTCTACTAAAAATAGAAACATTACCCAGGTATGGTGGGGGGCACCTGTAATCCTAGCAACTTGGGAGGGTGAGGCAGGATAATTGCTTGAACCTGGGAGGTGGAGGTCGCAGTGAGCCAAGATCCTGCCACTGCACTCCAGCCTGGGTGACACAGCGAGACTCTGTCAAAAAAACAAAAACAAAAACAAACAAACAAACAAAAAAACAGGAAATAGCCATGTCCACCTTGCAGGGTTGTTGTGATGTTTATATTTGGTAACTAAGAGAAAGCTATGGACTTTCCAGCATTCACTGACTCATTCATGGAGAAAGTCTCAGTAAGCCTCTACAGGGCTAACTGAACAGGGCAGAAAATGTTCTCTACCCTCACGGAGTTCCCAGCCTACAAGGGCAAAGACATTCCTAGGAAATTACAGAATCACTAAGTTCCAGTTAATATGTCCTGTGATAGGGCGAGTACAGGAATCTGATCCGTACCCAATAAATGCCAGCTCTCCCCACCCCTCTTCATACCTCGTGAGTCAGTTATGGAAATGACCATAAACTACCTTTACATGCTTTTTCATTGTTTGACTTGTGACAACAGACACGTTCTACTTTTATAACTTAAAAATTCCAGTAAAATTTATGAGTAAACCCAAGAGACTCCCATTTTTAAAAGAAGAAGGAAAAAATGACAGGTCAAGTATCACCTCCTCCTGGAAGCCTCCCTTGATGAGAGGCAGGAGAGTCCGCCCTGCTGCATTGAGTCCTGTGTTGCCATCATATGGGCCCCTGCTGTCTCCTCGTTGTACTGAGGGTCTAGGAGCCCCCGTGAGGGGCAGGGGGTACATCTGCCTTTGATCTCAATGTTACCAGATGGCACCAGGCTCTTGGTGTCCCAAACAAAGAACTGGATGTGACACATACAAATAGCAAAGCAAGCAGCAAAAGTTTGTTACACACAGTGTTACACTCTCAAAGAGGAGAGAGCGGACTGATCTCTGTGAGGTGAGATCAGCATCAGTTTGGTGTATTTTGCATCTTTTTTCTTTCTTTCTTTTTTTTTTTTTTTGACAGAGTCTTGCTCTGTCACCCAGGCTAGAGTGCAGTGGTATGATCTTGGATCACTGCAATCTCTGCCTCCCAGGTTCAAGCGATTCTCCTGCCTCAGCCTCCCAAGGAGCTGGGATTACAGGTGCCCGCCACCATACTCGGCTAATTTTTATATTTTTAGTAGAAACAAGGTTTCACCATATTGGCCAGGCTGGCCTCGAGCTCCTGACCTCAGGTGATCCTCCTGCCTTGGCCTCCCAAAGTGCTGGGATTATAGGTGTGAGCCACCATGCCTGACCACTTTGCATCTTTTTATTTATTTATCTATCTATTTATTTATTTTTTCCTTCTCTTCCCAAGGCCACCTAATCTTTAGCCAGCCTCTGCCTTTTGATTGATAGGTGTGTCATTTAGTTACTTTGGCCTTTGTGTGCTTGCATATCGCTTCCCTCTCATAATCTTAAGTACAGGCATGATATGCAGTCCATGTAGGTGAGCTGTAATGAGCTGATTATCATACAGGGTTATGTTAAAGATACTTTTTCTCTCTGACGGACATGCCTAGCCCTGAGGAGCTAGCCCTTACTGGTTTGGTCTGCATTTTGCCGGCCACGGGATCTCTTTTTTTTTTTTTTTTTGAGATGGAGTCTCACTCTGTTGCCCAGGCTGGAGTGCAGTGGCTCATGATCTCGGCTCACTGCAACCTTTGCCTCTTGGGTTCAAGCAATTCTCCTGCCTCAGCCTCCTGAGTAGCTGGGATTACAGGCACCCCCCACCACGCCCGGCTAATTTTTGTATTTTTAGTAGAGATGAGGTTTCACCACGTTTGCCAGGCTGGTCTCGAACTCCTGACCTCAGGTGATTGAGGGCCTCCCAAAGTGCTGGGATTACAAGCAGGAGCCACTGTGCCCGGCCAAGGGGAGCAGTTTTAAAGTATAACTTGGTGGGTGGGGGGAACCAGTGAGTCAGGAGTGTTGATTGGTCAGAGATGAAATCATAGGGAGTCAAAGGTGTCTTCCTGCGCTGAGTCAGTTCCTGGGTGACAGCCACAAGATCAGATGGGCCAGTTTATTGATCTGGGTGGTGCCAGCTGGTCTATCAAGTGCAGAGTCTGCAAAATATCTCAAGCACTGGTCCTGGGAGCAGTTTATGGAGGGTCAAAATCTAGCAGCCTCCAGCTGCATGACGCCTAAACCATCATTTCTAATCTTGCAGCTTATGTTAGTCCTACAAAGGCAATCTAGCCCACAGGCAAGAAGAAAGTCAGCTTTGGGAAAGGGCCGTTACCATCTTTGTTTCTCCCCAAGTTAGTTCAGCCTACTCCCAGGAATGAACAAGGACAGCTTGGAGGTTAGAAGCAAGATGGAGTCAGCTAAGTGAGATCTCTTTCACTGTCTCAGTCATAATTTTGCAAAGGCATTTCAGCTGGAGGGCTGAGTTTTCCTGTGGGTGCAGAAAGGTCGGGTGGCTGAGGATTGTGGTGGTCTCTGGGTGAGACACAGAGGAGGTTTCTAAGAGGTGAGTGGGGGAGGTGACCTCAGAGCCCAGAAGGGAAGAGGGGTCCCTTGCTCAGGTGAGGGAGGGAGTCTATGGGAACGAACACCTCGTGAGCCTGTTTTGAATCCTGCCACCCTCCACTTTGGTGCCTGCCTATGCCCCACCATCCTCTCTGACCCTTGTACTCAGGGTTCAGGGATGCTCCCCCTCCACGTTGGCCGTCCCTGGAGCTCAGCCCTTCCACTACCATCAGGTTGAATTAGACAAAACCTAGCTCATAAATGAGAGGATCGGGCAAAACCTCAAATGTTCACTGACTTCAAAACAAACACATGGCTGGTGTGTGCCTCGAGCCTGTAATCCCAGCACTTTAGGAGGCCGAGGTGGGAGAATCACTTGAGGCCAGAAGTTTGAGACTGGCCTGGGCAACATAGCAAAACCCCATCCCTAAAAAAAACAAAATTTTAAAATTAGCGGCACATGGTGGCCCAGCTCCCCTGTAGCATCAACCATTTGGGAGGCCGAGGTAGGAGGATCACTCCAGCCTGGGAGTTTGGGGCTGCAGTGACTCCAGGCTAGAAGTAGGATGGTGATATAGTTTGAATATTTATCCCTTCCCAGATCTCATGGTGAACTGTAATCCCCAGCCTAAGTAACAGAGTGAGACCCTGTCGAAGAAAAAAAAAAAAAAAAAAAAGCCAACAAAACCCAAAAATCTCCCCCAAACACCAAGCCATCTTTTCCATCTTTTCCATGAAGTTAGAATTCCAAAAAATCTTAGGCATTATTGCCTTTGACCTGAACTGCATTGATCAATGATTTGATAGTGCTCTGTCTACTCCTCCACCCCGGCCTTCCGTCCTGGTCCAGCTCCTAGCCTCTTCCTGTGACTATGTGTCTCTTTCATGACTCTGTAAAACTGGGGCCATCTGGGATGGTGGAGGGTGCCTCTGCTCTGGTGGACTGAACTGTCTCCTCTGCCAGGGGCCAAGGTTGGCCTTCCTGAGACAAGTGAGAAGAATGCAGCTCCCGGCATCTTGGAGATTGACAGATGGGACAAAAGGCCACACACCCTGTCCTCTCAAGGAAATCCCTTATACATCATCCTGTAGAATTCCTAATAACCCCTGGGCTGATGGCACTACTGTCACAGATTCTGTGCATATACAATCTGATTCATTTCATAGGCAGGATGAAGAAAGCCAGGAATTTTTTTTTTTTTTTTTTTTTTTTTTTGAGACGGAGTCTCGCTCTGTCACCCAGGCTGGAGTGCTGTGGCCGGATCTCAGCTCACTGCAAGCTCCGCCTCCCAGGTTCACGCCATTCTCCTGCCTCAGCCTCCCAGGTAGCTGGGACTACAGGCGCCGCCACCTCGCCCGGCTAGTTTTTTTTTTTTTTTGTATTTTTTAGTAGAGACGGGGTTTCACCGTGTTAGCCAGGATGGTCTCGATCTCCTGACCTCGTGATCCGCCCGTCTCGGCCTCCCAAAGTGCTGGGATTACAGGCTTGAGCCACCGCGCCCGGCCAGAAAGCCAGGAATTATATGTCTGTTTTACATAGGAAAATGGAATCCTACATGTACTGTCACATGTTCTAAGTAGCACAGAGAAGATACAGTAGCTCCTCCAGCCCAGGGCCAAGATAATGCTTCGTTTTTGAGATGGAGTCTCACTCTGTCAGCCAGGCTGGAGTGCAATGGTGTGATCTCGGCTCACTGCAACCTCTGCCTCCCTGGTTCAAGAGACCCTCCTGTCTCAGCCTCCCAAGTAGCTGGGACTGCAGGCTCATGCCATCATGACTGGCTAATTTTTGTATTTTTAGTAGAGACAGGGTTTTGCTGTGTTGGCCAGGCTGGTCTTGGACTCCTGACCTCAAGTGATTTGCCTGCCTCAGCCTCCCAAAGTGCTGGGATTATGGGCGTGAGTCACTGCACCCAGACTAGCTAATGATTTATTTATTTATTTATTTATTTTTTTTACAGTTGTAGCCCTTTGAGTGGGCCTAAACCAGGGTGGAGGAGGTGCTCCCTGGGCAGGCTACGAGGGCTGCAGGATGACCAGGTAGAGGTGGCAGTGTTCCAAGAAAAGTGATGATAGCGCTTAAATATTTGTCATCATCCAAATCTCATGTTGAGCTGTAATCCCCAGTGTTGCAGGTGGGGTGGGAGGTGTTTGGATTATGGGGGCAGATCCCTGTTGAATGGCTTGGACCATCCCCTTGGTTATGAGTGAGCTCTCATTCTGAGTTCACACAAGATCTGGTCTTTTAGAAGTGTGTGGGCCGGGCACAGTGGCTCACGCCTGTAATCCCAGCACTTCGGGAGGCCAAGGCAAGTAGATCACCTGAGGTCGGGAGTTTGAGACCAGCCTGACCAACAGGGAGAAAACCCATCTTTATTAAAAATACAAAATTAGCTGGGCATGGTGGTGCATGCCTGTAATCCCAGCTGCTTGGGAGGCTGAGGCAGGAGAATTGCTTGAACCCAGGAGGCAGAGGTTGCAGTGAGCCAAGATAGCGCCATTGCACTCCAGCCTGGGCAACAAGAGCGAAACTACATCTTAAAAAAAAAAAAAAAAAGAAAAGGAAAGAAGCATGTGGTGTTGGCTGGGTTTGGTGGCTCACACCTGCAATCCTAGCACTTTGGGAGGCCAAGGTGGACAGATCATTTGAGGTCAGGAGTTCGATATCTGCCTGGCCGTCATGGTGAAACTCTGTCTCTACTAAAAATACAAAAATTAGCCAGGTGCAGTGGTGGGCACCTGTAATCCCAGCTACTCGGGAGGCTGAGTCAGAAGAATCACTTGAACCCAGGAGCCGGAGTTTGCAATGAGCCGAGATTGTGCCAATGCACTCCAGACTGAATGACAGGCTGTCTCAAAAAAAAAAAAAAAAAAAAAAAAGAAAGAAGAAAGAAATGTGTGTGGTCCCTCTCCTACACCCTTTGCCTCTCTCTTGCTTCTGCTTTTGCCATGTGACCAGCCTGCTCTCCCTTCACCTTCCGCCATGATTGGAAGCTTCCTGAAACCTCCCTGGAAGCAAACATCAGCACCATCTTTCTTGTACGGCCTGCAGAACTGTGAGTCAATTAGACCTCTTTTCTTTATAAATGACCCAGGCTCAGGTATTTCTTTATAGCAATGCAAGAAAGGCCTAATAGAGGTGGCTAGCTCTTGGGTGGCTAGCTCTTGTGTATGTAATGCATCTGGAGAGAAAGGACAGAGAGAATTGTCCATGGAATGGGTGACTGCCTTAGCTCTTCTGTTTTTCCTGGGTTGGCAGCTACAGAGTTAGAGGTCAAAGGGATCTCTCAGATGTCAAGGATGGGGAAGAGAGACTTGTCAGATCATGTGTGATATGGTTTGGCTGTGTCCCCACCCAAATCTCATCTTGAATTTTAGCTTCCATAATTCCCATAATTCCCATGTGTTGTGGGAAGGACCCAGTGGGAGACAATTGAATCATGGGGGCACGTTCCTCCATACTGTTCTTGTGGTAATGAATAAGTAAGTCTCACAAGATCTGATGGTTTTATCAGGGGAAACCCCTTTCACTTGACTCTCATCCTCTTTCTTGCCTGCTGCCATGTAAGATGTGCCTTTCACTTTCCACCATGATTGTGAGGCCTCCCCAGCCATGTGGAACTGTGAGTTCATTAAACCATTTGTTCTGTATAAATTACCCAGTCTCTGGTATGTCTTCTTCTTCTTCCTCCTCCTCCTCCTATTCTTCTTCCTTCTCCTCTTCCTCCTCCTCCTCCCCCTCCTCCTCCTTCTTCTTCTTCATCTTCTTCCTCCTCCTCTTCTTCTTCTTCCTCTCCTCCTCCTCCTCCTCCTTCTTCTTCTTCTTCTTTCTTCTTCCTCTTCCTCTTCTGTTTTTTGAGACAGAGTCTTGCTCTGTCACCCAGGCTGGACAGCAGTGGTGCGATCTCAGCTCACTGCAACCTCTGCCTCCCGGGTTCAAGTGATTCTCCTGCCTCAGCCTCCCAAGTAGCTGGGATTACAGGTGGCTGCCACACCACCTGGCTAATTTTTGTATTTTTAGTAAAGACTGGGTTTCACAACGATGCCTAGGCTTGTTTTGAACTCCTGACCTCAAGTAATCTGCCACCTTGGCCTCCCAAAGTGCTAGGATTACAGGCATGAACCACCACACCTGGCCTTGAGTATGTTTTTATCAGCAGTGTGAAAATGGACAACTACAATGTGTAAGCCAGACAATATAAGGTTTGCAAAATGCAGAATGTGAGGAACAGAAGGAATGTGTGTGGGGGCATTTGTGGGGGTACAACCTTCTGCTGGAGTTGATGCCTGAGCACCTTGATAGATGAACATGTCCCGGTGTGGCTAGTGTGGAAACAGCAGGTGATACTGGACAGAGGCATATAAGTACAGTTCTCCACCACTATACAGATGTCAAAACCCAGAGCCACACTATTAACAATTCAAGTTCCTTCTTCTTCTTCTTTTTTGAGACGATGTCTCACTCTGTCACCAGGCTGAAGTGCAGTGTCATGATCTCAGCTCACTGCAACCTCCACCTCCTGGGTTCAAGTGATTCTCGTGCCCTAGTCTCCCAAGTAGCTGGGATAACAGGTGTGCACCACCACACCTGGCAAGTTTTTTTGTATTTTTAGTAGAGATGGGGTTTCACTATGTTGGCCAAACTAGTCTCAAACTCCTGACCGCAAGTGATCCACCCGTCTTGGCCTCCCAAAGTGTTGGGATTACAGGCATAAGCCACCACACCCGGCCCTAAAAATTCAAGTTACAAATTACATTCAAGACTCAGAAAATTATCTAGTGACACCTTGCCCACTAGCCAAAGGGTTATATTCCACAGAAGACACAAGGGTCTACACGAGGGGCCCCCAACCCCCTGGCCCCAGACCAGAACTGGTCTGTGGCCTGTTAGGAACTAGGACTCACAGCAAGAAGTGAGCAACGGGCCAGCAAAGCTGAGCTCTAACCCTATTGTGAACTGTGCATGCACCCTCCTTATGAGAATCTAAAGGTAAATGTAATGTGCTTGAATCATCCTGGAACCATCCCCCAACAGCCCCCAGCCGCACTCATTGGAAAAATTGTCTTCCATGAAGTCGGTCCCTGGTGCCAAAAAGGTTGGGGACTGCTAGTCTACACCACCAGTGAGATTTCTTCAAATCTACAGGTTTACTCGACCCTTCCTATGCCCCTGAAAGAGGGACTTGAGCTTCAATATCACGAGGTGACCAGGTATCTTCCAGCCTGGATGTGTCAGAGTTGACTAGCACCTCATCGGTCTGGTGATCTGGGGCTACTGTAGGAGACAGTCATAAATCATAGCTCTTTCTCTGGTTTCTCTCAACTCACAGGCTCAACAGAAAGCACTAGCACTGAAGATAATACAAGTTCTGCATCCATACCCAGTTCAAGTGACTCTTTTACCACTTTTAGTGGCTACGGGGTATTAACCAACTTTACTATCATAAAACCCATTGTCTCTGCCACCATCTCAGAGGGCTCGAAATATACAACCTTCCACAGCAGCCAAGGCTCCAGTCACAAAACACTCTTCCTTCACAGTGCCACAAGCTCAGGCATCATTGAAACATCTAAACATGTCCACAAAAGCACTGGCTCAACACACACAACACTGTCCCCTGCCAGTTCCAAAAGCGCTGGCCTTCAGAAAGAATCTAGAAATTTCCAGAGCTGGCGAACCTCAAATGACAAAACACCTTCAACTCCGAGCCCCACATCAACCCATGTTGAGGTATCTACAACCTACGGCACTAGACAGGCCTCAACTACAGCAACCCAATTTTCTGCCAGCTCCACAAGCTTGGGCGATAGTGAGGAATCAAAAATAGTCCACAGCAGCCCAGATGCAACTGGAACAGCATCCTCACCCGCCCACTCCACAGCCTCAGGTCGTGGAGAATCTACAGTC
>NW_022297572.1:0-1633 GCF_002776525.5 Piliocolobus tephrosceles
TTTGGATTTTTACCAGCTGTTGTCCAGAGGTCCTCAGTTCCTGGAGGTTGCCCCTGTGCAGTTGACAAGCAGCAGCTTGCTTCAGGTCAGGCCAGCAGGAGACCAGCATATCTGCTAGCAAGATGGAAGTCTTATTGGCTGGGTGCAGTGGCTCATGCCTGTAATCCCAGCACCTTGAGGGGCTGAGGTGGGTGAATCACCTGAGGTCAGGAGTTGAAGACCAGCCTAGCCAACATGCCGAAACCCCATCTCTACTAAAAGTGGAAAAATTAGCCGGGTATGGTGCTGGGCGCCTATAATCCCAGCTACTCAAGAGGCTGAGGCAGGAGAATCGCTTAAGCCCTGGAGGCGGAGGTTGCAGTGAGTGCATACTACAGCCTGGGTGACACAGCAAGACTAAAAAAAAAAAAAAAAAGATGGAATTATTTTTGTATCACTCTCTGTAACCTCAAATTTTTGGGCTCAAGCAATCCTTCTGCCTCAGCCTCCTGAGTACCTGGGACTAAAGGCATGCACCACCATGCCCAGCTAATGTTTTTTTTTTTTTTTTTTTTTTTTTAGACAGTTTCACTCTTGTTGCCCAGGCTGAAGTGCAGTGGTGCAATCGCAGCTCACTGCAACCCCTGCCTTCCAGTTTCAATTGATTCTCTTGCCTCAGCCTCCTGAGTAGCTGGGATTACAGACAACCACCCCATGCCTGGCTAATTTTTGTATTTTTAGTAGAGATGGGGTTTCATCACATTGGCCAGGCTGGTCTCGAGCTCCTGACCTTGTGATCTGCCCACCTCGGCCTCCCAAAGTGCTGGGATTACAGGCGTGAGCCACTGCACTTGGCCTGCCCAGCTAATCTTTAATAAACTTTATATTTATAGAGACAGGGTGTCACTATGTTGCCCAGGCTGGTCTTGTACTCCTGGCCTCAAGCAACCCTCCCACCTCAGCATCCCAAAGGGCTGGGATTGCAGGAGGGAGCCACTGTGCCTGGCCAAGATTGAGTCTTATAAAGCAACACAATCATGGGAATAAAATCCTATCACTTTGTCACATGCTATTGGTTAGATGCAAATCACAGGTCCCACCCACACTGAAGGAGAGGAAATTACATAAAGACTTGAGCAGCAGGAAGTGAGGATCATGGGAAAGGAGACTATGTTAGAGACTGTCTGCCTTGCAAACCAAGCTCCTGTTCCCACGTTCTAGTAGGGGAAACAGACAACCAATTAATAGGAAAATAAGTGCATGTTGGGTGCTAAAAATAAGTGCTAAAGCCAAACAATACATTTGGGTAAATAGAGCAGATGTAAAGAAGTGTTACTATAGAAGAGAGCAGTCAGGGAAGGCCTTTGGGGCAGCAACATTTGAGCAGAGACCTGAAGGAAATGAGGAAGGCACAGATTACTGGGAGAAGAGGCACCAGCCTCCAATGAGCACGTGCACAGGCCCTGCCGAGTGAGCATGCTGGAGGGTTCTGTAGCAATGCAGAGACACATGTGACTGCAGCATAGTGATCCAGTAGCAGGATGCAAGGCTAGAGAGGAGATGGGATTGGACCAGATAGGGCCTTGCAGCCATGTTAGGTATCTGAATGTGATACAAAGCCATTAGGAAACATGGGGCAGAGGAGAAACACTGG
>NW_022297573.1:0-3605 GCF_002776525.5 Piliocolobus tephrosceles
CTCCCGAGTGAGATGACCCCAGTACCTCAGTTGAAAATGCAGAAATCACCGGTCTTCTGTGTCGCTCGCGCTGGGAGATGGAGACTGGAGCTGTTCCTATTCGGCCATCTTGCTCCGTCCTCCAACAGTCATTTTAAAAAGCAATTCAGTTAAAAGGTGGTAGAGTTCACAAATATGAATGGCTATTTGTGGTATGGGATAAAATTATATTACAACATACAGAGATGTCAAGAGTGTCATATTCCAAATGAATTAGAATGAAAAGACGATAAGGCACATTAAAGAAAAACTTTGTGTTTTATGTTCCACAAAGAGGCTCTAGATATGACAATGGCCCATGGCAAAGAAAGAAATCAAAATTTGAATAGGCTAACTCATACAATGTAAAAACAGAAAAAAAAAAAGTTATTTTCTAATTTAATGTATTATTTTATTATAAAGTAAAATTTAAAAATGAGTACAATAACAATTCATCTAAAGATTTTTCCTTAGGTCTTCTTGTTGGCAAAATGAATAAAGATTATAACTTGATTTTAGAATAAAACAGTATTGTTAAAATGGTTTAGTGATTATGGCTAGCATATTATGAAGCAGAATGTGATGGGAAATTAATTTGAAGAAGAGTGTTGAAATGAAAAATTACTTTTAAATTCTGGAAAATAGGCAGACATTATGGAAAATGCAACTTTTTTGGTTAAGAAGAGTGAATTCCAGAAGTAAAGAATAGGAAAAATTGGACTTATTTGAGGGTAATGTAAAAATGACTTGAAGGAGAAAAGGTTAACAAAACTATGAGTCATTGTGATGTTTTTATCACTAAAATAGAATTCAAGGGCTTGACATTTTGTTTTATATTATGCCTCTTAGTAAGTGACATGTATTAATTTTTGGTCGTTATTTTGAAGATATGATAAGTTATGATCTTCTTCCCTATGTTTACATAAATGCATTAGTTAGCTAATAAATTCTGAAAGTCTCTAAGCACAACATAAGAACTTTTGCTTTATTTCAGAATTTGCGCCTTCAAGTAATTAACGTCCACTGGAGAACAAGATGACTTACCTCCCAATCAAAAAATTAATTTTCTCTATTGGTACTGCAAACTCAGAAGCAAGGATGCTGGCATGGCCTTATATAAATAGACAAACCAAAAATATTCTTTAATACATTAGCATAATTACTAATTATATTCTTGAATAGATTTTTAGAAAGTAAATACATAAGAAATTTTTAAAAATCAAACACAACAACTAGAGTTAAAACTACTTTATCTCTTTTAAAAATAGTTAAAAATGTGTGTGTGTGTGTGTGTGTGTGTGTGTGTGTGTGTGTGTGTGTATGTATACTTCTAGCGCCCTCCCATTGCTTTTTCAATATTACTGTCTTATTTTTGAGCAAGTGTTAAAGTCTTGAAAGGCAAAAACTATGTATTAATTGCTGTAGCCCAACAATGAATGCAAATAAACTAAACTAATGTCTGGTAAGTGTTTGCTACGCTGAAACATATACATGGTTGCAAACACCTTCTGCAACTGCTGTAAGTCTGATACTGAAACCGGAAAGGTTCCCTTGTCCCCCTTGCAGAGTGTGCAATGGGGGTGTGGCTCACTTTCAGTGCCCCGCTGTTCAGAACTCCAGGGGAGCATACAGACCGGCAGGCTGTGGGGCTCCGACCCCACGGCAGTGTCTAGGGGTGAATGTTTACAGCTCCTGAAGCCCCGGTGGACGTGTGTTACAGGGTTCTCTCTTAGTTTGCAGTCTGTAGTCTATAGGCGGCTGTGTTAACTACCTCAATTAGACCCCCTTTCTTATCACAAGGACACAGGGCTTTCTGTATCGCCGAGTTTCTTGCCTTGGTGTACCAGAAGAGTTGAATCACACGTGGGCTTGGAGAATGAGTATAAAGTTTCATTGAGTGCAATAGCTCTCAGCTGATGGGGAACCCGGAAGGGAGATGGTCTTCCCCAGGAGGAGATGGGCCACTCCGCGGCCATGGCTATCCTCCCACTGCCCCTGCCAAACTCTGCCTGCTCCCGCCGGTGCACAGGTGCCTGCATGTGTGCTCTTCTGCCTTCTGCCGAGGTTCTCGTCTGGACACCTGGCCGCCTGTGTATCTGCTCGCTAGGGTCTCGGGTTTCTATAGGCCCAGGATAGGGGCATGGTGGGCCAGGGTTGTCTTGGAAAATGCAACATTTGGGCAGGAAATGCCCGTCCTCACCTAGGTTCATGGGAGTGGAGCCCTATGCCCTCCTCTACCCAGCACTTCCCTCCCCCACTTCCCTATTATTTAAAGGCAACACGCAACCAGGTGCGGTGGCTCATGCCTGTAATCCTAGCACTTTGGGAAGCTGAGGCAGGTGGATCACCTCAAGTCAGGAGTTTGAGACCAGACTGACCAATATGGTGAAACTTTGTCTCTTCTAAAAATATAAAAATTAGCTAGGCGTGGTTGCTTGCACCCCTTGTCCCAGCTCAGGGAGGTTGAGACAGGAGAATTGCTTGAATCTGGGAGGCGGAGGTTGGAGGTTGCAGTGAGCTGAGATCACACCACTGCACTCTAGCCTGGGAGACAGAGTGAGACTCCTTCTCAAAATATAAAATAAATGAATACATAAATTAATTATTTAATGGAACCACACTCTTCCCTTCCCAGCATTCCTGCATCAATACAATCATAGAGGTTTCCTTGGCCTTTCAGAGTTCACCCTGCATGCACAAAGGGCTTAAGATTACACAGGGGAGAAGTCTTCATCTCTACTGCTGATTATTCTGGAGATTGGCTCTCACTACCTAATAGCAGAGAGGTAGCAGTGTTAGGCTTTTTGGGCGCTATCAGAAATTACCTTCCCAGAGTCTACCTGATAATCTCCATGTAGTTTCCAGAGCCTCTCATCATCCATCCACAGGGCAAGCCTAAATTAACATGAAGTACACATTAGATGGAAGTCTTTAATAAACTGGGTCCCTTTGCTATGCGAGCTATTAGATAAAACAATCCTGTTACTTCATTTACTATTAAAATGTAATTTAAAGTAGTGGATGTAGAATAAACTCTGTGCAGTAAGAAAACAGTAATATAACCTAAAAGGAGTATAACCTTCTGGTGTCAGGCAAGATGCTAATGCTTTATATGCACTATATCATTCAACCCACTAAGCATCCTTTCAGATAACACGGGATAAGTAACTTGCTTACAAATTGCATAAGTAACTAATGGGAAAGAGCTGTCTGAGTCAAATGCCTATTTTAATAGAATATTCTAATCTTAATTGCTGTACTATATGCCCTCCCTCTGGATTACTATTGTTTAAGGGTAAAAAAGATAGAATCAGGGAGAATTAGGAAGAAGCCTCTCACTGTATTTAGGAAAAACTCCATTCAAATAAGGCTCTGCTTCACATCCTACAGTTTGTTTAAATTGAAAATACTTTTTTGGGCGGAGCAAGATGGCCGAATAGGAACAGCTTCAGTTTCCATCTCCCAGCGCGAGCAACACAGAAGACCGGCGATTTCTGCATTTTCAACTGAGGTACTGGGGTCATCTCACTCGGGAGTGCTGGACAATCGGTGCTGGTCAGCTGCTGCAGCCCGACCAGCGAGAGCTG
>NW_022297577.1:0-4051 GCF_002776525.5 Piliocolobus tephrosceles
TCCCCCTCACTTTCAGGCACCCCAATCAGACGTAGATTTGGTCTTTTGACATAATCCCATACTTCTTGCAGGCTTTGTTCATTTCTTTTTCTTCTTTGTTATTTTGCTTTCTCTTCTCGCTTCATTTCATTCATTTGATCCACCATCGCTGATACTCTTTCTTCCAGTTGATCGAGTCAGTTACTGAAGCTTGTGCATTTGTCACGTATTTCTCATGTCATGGTTTTCATCTCTGTCATTTCGTTTATGACCTTCTCTGCATTAATTAGTCTAGCTGTCAATTCTTCCACTCTTTTTTCAAGATTTTTAGTTTCTTTGCGCTGGATACGTAATTCCTCCTTTAGCTCTGAGAGGTTTGATGGACTGAAGCCTTCTTCTCTCATCTCATCAAAATCATTCTCTGACCAGCTTTGATCCATTGCTGGCGATGGGCTGTGCTCCTTTGCAGGAGGACATGTGCTCTTATTTTTTGAATTTCCAGCTCTTCTGCCCTGCTTTTTCCCCATCTTTGTGGTTTTATCTGTCTCTGGTCTTTGATGATGGTGACGTACTGATGGGGTTTTGGTATAGGTGTCCTTCCTGTTTGATAGTTTTCCTTCTGACAGTCAGGACCCTCAGCTATAGGTCTGTTGGAGATTGCTTGAGGTCCACTCCAGACCCTGTTTGCCTGGATATCAGCAGCAGAGGTTGCAGAAGATAGAATATTGCTGAACAGCGAGTGCGTCTGTCTGATTCTTGCTTTGGAAGCTTCCTCTCAGGGGTGTACTCCACCCTGTGAGGTGTGGGGTGTCAGACTGCCCCTAGTGGGGGATGTCTCCCAGTTAGGCTACTCAGGGGTCAGGGACCCACTTGAGCAGGCAGACTGCCCCTTTTCAGATCTCAACCTCCGTGTTGGGAGATCCACTGCTCTCTTCAAAGCTGTCAGACAGAGTCGTTCGCGACTGCACAGGCTTCAGCTCCTTTATCTGAGCCCTGTCCCCAGAGGCGGACTCTACAGAGACAGGCAGGTTTCCTTGAGCTGCTGTGAGCTCCACCCAGTTCGAGCTTCCCAGCGGCTTTATTTACCTACTTAAGCCTCAGCGATGGCGGGCGCCCCTCCCCCAGCCTCGCTGCTGCCTTGCGGTTAGATGGCTGCAGACTGCTGTGTTAGCAAGGAGGGAGGCTCCGTGGGCATGGGACCCTCCCAGCCAGATGTGGGATATAATCTCTGGTGTGCCGGTGTTACAGCGCAGTATTGGGGTGGGAGTTACCCGATTTTCCAAGTGTTGTGTGTCTCAGTTCCCCTGGCTAGGAAAAGGGACTCCCTTCCCCCTCGCGCTTCCCAGGTGAGGCGATGCCTCGCCCTGCTTCAGCTCTCGCTGGTCAGGCTGCAGCAGCTGACCCACATGGATTGTCCGGCACTCCCAAGTGAGATGACCCCAGTACCTCAGTTGAAAATGCAGAAATCACCGGTCTTCTGTGTCGCTCGCGCTGGGAGATGGAGACTGAAGCTGTTCCTATTCGGCCATCTTGCTCCGCCCCCCCTTAATGTTTTATTTTTAATTTTGGGGAGTACATAGTAGGTGCATGTGTTTATTGGGTACATGAGATATCTGAATACATACAATGCATAATAATCATATTGGTGTAGATAGAAAATGCACAGCCAAAAACATTTATTCTTTGTTTTACAAATAGTCCAATTATACTCTTTTAGTTATTTTAAAATGTACAGAGTATTATTGACTGTAGTCACCCTGTTGTGCTATAAAATCAGGAGCTCATTCTTTTTTTCTAACTAACTAACTAACTAACTAACTAACTAACTAACTAACTATATGTATTTTGCTCCAGTAACTATCTACACTTTCACCACCCCTCCCAGCCTCTGGTAACCATCCTTCTACTCTCTATGTCCATGAGTTCAATTGTTTTAATTTTTAGCTCTAACAAATAAGTGAGAACATGAAAAGTTTATCCTTCTGTGTCTGGTGTATTTCACTAAACAAAATGACCTTCACTTTTATTTATGCTATTGTAAATGTCAGAATTTATTGATTTTTAATGGCTGACTATCACTTCGTTGTGTATATGTACCACATTTTCTTCATTCATTTATCTGTTGATAAACACTTAGGTTGCTTTCAAATGTTGGCTATTGTAAATAGTGTTGTAAAAAACATAGGAGTGCAGATATACCTTTGATATATCGACTTCCCTTTTATGGTGGAATATATTTAGCAGTGGGATTGCTGCATCATATAGGATGTGTATTTTTAGTTTTTTTGAGGAATCTCCAAGCCGTTCTTCATAGTGGTTGTATTAATGTACATTCTCATCAATAGTATACAGTTTTCTCTTTTATCCACATCCTCACAAGCATTTGTTATTTCCGGTATTTTGGATAAAAGCCATTTTAGGCCAGGCGCGGTGGCTCACGCCTGTAATCCCAGCACTTTGGGAGGCCAAGGCTGGTGGATCACCTGAGGTCGGGAGTTCGAGACCACCTGACCAACATGGAGAAACCCTGTAGCTACTAAAAGTACAAAATTAGCCCAGCATGGTGGTACATGCCTTTAATCCCAGCTACTAGGGTGTCTGAGGCAGGAGATTTGCTTGAACCCTGGAGGTGGAGGTTGCAGTGAACCGAGATCATGCCCTTGCACTCCAGCCTGGGCAACAAGAGTGAAACTCTGTCTCAAAAAAGAAAAGAAAAGGAAAAAAGCCATTTTAACTGGAAGAGATGATATCTCGTTGTAGTTTTGATTTGCATTACTCTGATGATCAGTGATGTTTAACATCTTTCCATTTACCTGTTTGTCATTTGTATATCTTCTTTTGAGAAATGCCTATGCAGATTTTTGGCCCATTTGTTAATTGGATTATTAGATGCTTTCCTAGCTTTCCTATTGAATTGTTCGAGTGTTTTATATATTCTCGCTATTAATCCCTTGTCAGATAGATAGTTTACAGATAATTTTGCCTATTCTGTGAGTTGTGTCTTCCTTTTTTTTTTTTTTTATCGTTTCCTTTCTTGTGGAGAAGCTTCTTAACTTAATGTGATCCCCTTTGTCCATTTTTGCTTTGAATGTCTGTGCTTGTGGGGGGTACTAGCCAAGAAATCCTGGCCCAGTCTAATGTCCTGGAGAGTTTTCTAAAGTTTTATTCCAGTTGTTTCATAGTTTTCATTAAGTCTTTAATGCAGTTTGATCTGATCTCCTTATAAGGAAAGAGAGATTGATCTAGTTTTATTCTTCTGCATACAGATATTTTGTTGTCCCAGCACTATTTGTTGAATAAATTGTTGTTTTCACGATGTATGTTCTTGGAATGTTTATTGAAAATGAGTTCACTGTGGGTGTATGAGTTTGTTTTGGGGTTCTCTATTCAGTTACATTGCTCCGTGTGTCTGTTCTTATGCCAGTACCCTACTGCTTTGGTTATTATAGCTGTGTCATATAATTTGAAGTCAGGCAATGTGATTCTTCAGTTCTGCTGTTATTGTTCAAAATAGCTTTGGCTATTCTGGGTCTTTTGTGGTTCTGTATAAATTTTAGGATTTTTTTTTTCTGTTTCTGTGAAGAATAACAGTATTTTGAGAGGCATTATATTGAATCTGTAGATTGCTTTTTGAAGTGTGAACATTTTAATAATATTGATTTTTCTAATACATGAATGTGAAATGCCTTTTCATTTTTAGGTGTCCTCTTTAATTTCTTTTAGCAAAGTTTTACAGTTTTATTCTAAAGATCTTTCACTTAAGCAAATTCTTAAATATTTAATTTTATTAGTAGCTATTGTAAGTAGGATTTTTAAAATTTCATTTGCGGATTTCTTGCTGTTGGCAAATACAATGGTATTAATTTGTGTGTTGATTTTGTATCCTGCAACTAAATTGAATTTGTTTATCAGTTATAATAATTTTTGGGTGGAGTCTTTAGGTTTTTCCAAATATAATATTATATCATCTGCAAACAAAGATAATTTGATGTATTCCTCTCCAATTTGAATGCCATTTTCTCCTTCCTTCCTTCCTTCCTTCCTTCCTTCCTTCCTTCCTTCCTTCCTTCCT
>NW_022297577.1:4061-8395 GCF_002776525.5 Piliocolobus tephrosceles
CCTTCCTTCCTTCCTTCCTTCCTTCCTTCCTTCCTTCCTTCCTTCCTCCCTTCCTTTTTCTTTCTCTTATCTGATAGTTCTAGCTAGAACTTCCAATATGTTTAATAACAGTGATGAAAGTGGGCTTTTTCATCATGTGATTTATCCTTCATTCTGTTGACAAGATGTATAGCATTGATCGATCTGCATATGTTTTTTGTTTTGGCAATATTACGTATCTTACAGAATAGACTTTCAGTTTTTCCTCACTGAGTATGATACTAGTTGTGGGTTTGTTGTATGTGGCTTTTGTTGTGTTGAGGTTTGTTTCTTCCATCCATGTGTTTTGAGGGCTTTTGTCATAAAAGGATTTTGAATTTTATCAAACGCCTTTGCAGCATCAGTTGAAATGACCATATAATTTCTTCCTTCATTCTGTTGATATGACACATCACATTGATTCATCTGCATATGTTAAACTATACTTGCATCCCTGGGACAAATCCCATGTAGTCATGATGAATGGTATTTTTAATGTATTGTTGAAATTGGTTTGCTAGGGTTTTGTTGAGGATATTTGCATTAATATTTTTCAGTGATATTGACCTACAGTTTTCTTTTTAAAATGGGTCTTTGGTTTTTATATCAGGGTAATTCTAGATTCACAAAAGTAGTTTGAAAGTGTTTCCTCCTCCTCCAGTTTTTGGGGTAGTTTGAGTAAGATTGGTATTACTTCCTTTTAAATATTTGGTAAAATTCTTCAGTGAAGCCATTGAGTCCTGGGGTTTTTCTTTGCTGGGATAGTTTCTATTATGACTTTGATCTAGGTACTTGTTTTTGGTCGGACCAGGTCTTGGATTTCTTCATGGATCAATCTTGGTAGGTTTTACGTGTCTAACAGCTTATCCATTACTCCTAGATTTTTCGATTTATTGCATTCAGACTAACATCTAATGATTTTTTTGAATTCCCGCAGTATTGGTTGCAATGTCTCCTTTTTCATCTCAGGTTTTATTTATTTTAGTCCTTTTTAAAATTTATTTTCCTGGTTAGCCTGCATTAAGATTTGTCATTGTGCATTGTTTCAAACAATATTTACTTAGCTATATGAGTACCTAATATCCTATCAACATATTTAACTTAATAAATCATATGACTGAGGGGGCGGAGCAAGATGGCTGAATAGGAACAGGCCCAGTCTCCAACTCCCAGCGCGAGCAACACAGAAGACCGGTGATTTCTGCATTTTCTTTTCTTTTCTTTTTTTCTTTTTTTTAGACAGAGCCTCGCTCTGTCGCCCAGGCTGGAGTGCAGTGGCCAGATCTCAGCTCACTGCAAGCTCCACCTCCCAGGTTTATGCCATTCTCCTGCCTCAGCCTCCCGAGTAGCTGGGACTACAGGCACCCACCACCTCGCCCGGCTAGTTTTTTGTATTTTTTTTAGTAGAGACAGGGTTTCACCGTGTTAGCCAGGATGGTCTTGATCTCCTGACCTGGTGATCCGCCCTTCTCGGCCTCCCAAAGTGCTGGGATTACAGGATTGAGCCACCGCGCCTGGCTGATTTCTGCATTTTCAACTGAGGTAATGGGTTCATTTCACTAGGGAGTGCCGGACAATTGGTGCTGGTCAGCAGCTGCAGCCCGACCACCCAGAGCTGAAGCAGGGCGAGGCATTGCCTCACCTGGGAAGTGCAAAGGGGGAAGGGAATCCCTTTTCTTACCCAGGGGAACTGAGACACAAAACACCTTGAAAAACGGGTAATTCCCACCCCAATATGGCACTTTAAGCAAATGGGCACAACAGGAGATTATACCCACACCTGGCCTGGAGGGTCCCACGGCAACAGAGCCTCCCTCATTGCTAGCACAGCAGTCTGCGATCTAACCGCAAGGTAGCAGCAAGGCTGGGGGAGGGGCGTCCGCCATTGCTGAGGCTTAAGTAGGTAAACAAAGCTGCGGGGAAGCTCCAAATGGGTGGAGCTCACAGCAGCTCAAGGAAGCCTGCCTGTCTCTGTAGACTGCACCTCTGGGGACAGGGCACAGCTAAACAACAACAACAAAAAAAGCAGCAGAAACCTGTGTAGATGCAAACGACTCTGTCTGACAGCTTTGAAGAGAGCAGTGGATCTCCCAACAGGGAGGTTGAGATCTGAGAAGGGACAGACTGCCTGCTCCAGTGGGTCCCTGAACCCTGAGTAGCTTAACTGGGAGACATCCTCCACTAGGGACAGTCTGACACCTCACACCACACAGGGTGGAGTATACCCCTGAGAGGAAGCTTCCAAAGTAAGAATCAGACAGGTACACTCGCTGTTCATCAATATTCTATCTTCTGCAAACTCTGCTGCTGATACCCAGGCAAACAGGGTCTGGAGTGGACCTCAAGCAATCTCCAACAGACCTGCAGCTGAGGGTCCTGACGGTTAGAAGGAAAACTATCAAACAGGAAGGACACCTATACCAAAACCCCACCAGTACATCACCATCATCAAAGACCAGAGGCAGATAAAACCACAAAGATGGGGAAAAAGCAGGGCAGAAAAGCAGGAAATTGAAAAAATAAGAGCACATCTCCCCCTGCAAAGGAGGGCAGCTCATTGCCAGCAACGGATCAAAGCTGGTCAGATAATGACTTTGATGAGATGAGAGAAGAAGGCTTCAGTCCATCAAACTTCTCAGAGCTAAAGGAGGAATTACGTACCCAGTGCAAAGAAGCTAAAAATATTGAAAAAAGAGTGGAAGAATTGATAGCTAAAATAATTAATGCAGAGAAGGTCATAAACGAAATGACAGAGATGAAAACCATGACACGAGAAATACGTGACAAATGCACAAGCTTCAGTAACCAACTCAATAAACTGGAAGAAAGAGTATCAGCAATTGAGGATCAAATGAATGAAATGAAGCGAGAGGAGAAACCAAAGAAAAAAGAAGAAAAAGAAATGAACAAAGCCTGCAAGAAGTATGGGATTATGTAAAAAGACCAAATCTATGTCTGATTGGGGTGCCTGAAAGTGAGGGGGAAAATGGAACCAAGTTGGAAAACACTCTTCAGGATATCATCCAGGAGAACTTCCCCAACCTAGTAGGGCAGGCCAACATTCAAATTCAGGAAATACAGAGAATGCCATGAAGATATTTCTCGAGAAGAGCAACTCCAAGACACATAATTGCCAGATTCACCAAAGTTGAAATGAAGGAAAATATCTTAAGAGCAGCCAGAGAGAAAGGGCGGGTTACCCACAAAGGAAGCCCATCAGACTAACAGCAGACCTCTCGGCAGAAACTCTACAAGCCAGAAGAGAGTGGGGGCCAATATTCAACATTCTTAAAGAAAAGAATTTTAAACCCAGAATTTCATATCCAGCCAAACTAAGTTTCATAAGTGAAGGAGAAATAAAATTCTTTACAGATAAGCAAATGCTTAAAGATTTTGTCACCACCAGGCCTGCCTTACAAGAGACCCTGAAGGAAGCACTAAATATGGAAAGGAACAACTGGTACCAGCCATTGCAAAGACCTGCCAAAATGTAAAGACCATCGAGGCTAGGAAAAAAATGCATCAACTAACGAGCAAAATAACCAGTTAATATCATAATGGCAGGATCAAGTTCACACATAACAATATTAACCTTAAATGTAAATGGACTAAATGGTCCAATTAAAAGACATAGACTGGCAAAGAGGATAAAAAGTCAAGACCCATCTGTGTGCTGTAATCACGAAATCCATCTCACATGCAGAGACACACATAGGCTCAAAATAAAGGGATGAAGGAAGATCTACCAAACAAATGGAGAACAAAAAAAAAGCAGGGTTTGCAATCCTAGTCTCTGATAAAACAGACTTTAAACCATCAAAGATCAAAAGAGGCAAAGAAGGTCATTACATAATGGTAAAGGGATCAATTCAACAGGAAAAGATAACTATACTAAATATATATGCACCCAATACAGGAGCACCCAGATTCATAAAGCAAGTCCTTAGAGATTTACAAAGAGACTTAGACTCCCATACAATAACAATTGGAGACTTCAACACCCCACTGTCAATATTAGACAAATCAACGAGACAGAAAGTTAACAAAGATATCCAGGAATTGAACTCATCTCTGCAGCAAGCAGTCCTAATAGACATCTACAGAACTCTTCACTCCAAGTCAACAGAATATACATTGTTCTCATCACCACATAACACTTATTCCAAAATTGACCACATAATTGGAAGTAAAGCACTCCTCAGCAAATGTAAAAGAACAGAAATTATAACAAACTGTCTCTCAGACCACAGTGCAATCAAACTAGAACTCAGGACTAAGAAACTCAATCAAAACCGCTCAACTACATGGAAACTGAA
>NW_022297580.1:0-885 GCF_002776525.5 Piliocolobus tephrosceles
CTTATTTCTTGTTTTTATATGAGGATATTTCCTATTTAAACAAAGGCTTTGATGCACTACCATGTAGCTCATTGCAGATTCCTCAAAAATATGGTTAGAAAACTTCTCAATGAAAAGTGTGGCGTAGCTCAGGGAAATGAATGCACACATCACAAGGCAGTTTCTCAGAAGCCTTCCCTCCAGTTTTTATCTAAAGATACTTAATTTTTCAACATAGGACTCAACGTTCTTGGAATATCCCATGGCAGATTCCACGAAAACAGTGTTAGCAAACTGCTCAATGTAATGAAAAGTGTATCTCTGTGAGATGAATACAATAATTACAAAGCAGTTTCTCCAAAACCTTTTTCTAGTTTTATCTGAGGATATTTCCTTTGTTACCATAGGCATCAAAGTGATCCAAAATGTCCCTTCTTAGATTTCACAAATACAATGTTAGCAAACTGCTCCATGAAAGAGTAGTGTAACAATGTGTGATTAATTTTCACATCACAAAACAGTTTCTCAGAAATCTTCTTTCTTCTTTTTATCTCAAAATATTTCATTTTTAAACATGGGCCTCAATGCGCTTCCATACATCTCATTGCAGATTCTGCGAAAACAGTGTTAGCAAACTTCTCCATGAAAGCAATGGTGTAACTCAGTAAGAAGAATTCACATACTTAAAAGCAGTTTCTGAGAAGGTTTGTGTCCAGTTTTTATCTGAGGATATTTCATTTGTCACTGTAGGATTCTATGCTATCCAAAATATCACTTCTGTGATTCCACAACAACAGTGCTAGCACATTCTTTCATGAAAGAGTGGTGTAACTCTGTGAGATGCATTCTCATATCACAAAGCAGTTTCTCAGAAAGATTCTTTCTAGTTTTTATCTGAGGATATTT
>NW_022297580.1:895-10866 GCF_002776525.5 Piliocolobus tephrosceles
TTTATCTGAGGATATTTCCTTTGTCACCATAGGCTTCAAAGCGATCATAAATATCCCTTGTCAGATTCCACAAAAAGAGCAAAAAGAGTGCTAGCCAATGGTTCCATGAAAGAGTGGTGTAAATCTGTGAGACAATTTCACAAATCACAAAGTGGTTTCTCATAAAGTTTCTTTCTGGTTTTTATTTTAGGATATGTCCTTTGTCACTGTTGGCTTCAAAGTGATCCAAAATATCCCTTCTTAGATTCCACAAAAAAGTGCTAGCAAATGGCTCCCTGAAAAAGTTGTGTACAACTGTGAGATGAATTCACAAATCACCAAACGGTTTCTCAGAAAGTTTCTTTCTCGTTTTTATCTGAGGACATTTCGTTTGTCACCCTAGACTTCAAAGTGATCAAAGATATCTGTTCTGAGATTCCACAAAAACAATGCTAGCAAATGGCTCCATGAAAGAGTAGTTTAACTCTGAGATGAATTCATGCATCACAAAGCAGTTTCTCAGAAAGCTTCTTTCTAGGTTTTATCTGAGGCTATTTCCTTTGTCAACATAGGCTTCAAAGCGATCCAAAATATCACTTCGTAGATTCCACAAACCAGTGCTAGCCAACAACTCCACAAAAGAGTGGTGTAACCAAGAGATGTATTCACAAACCACAAAGCTGTTTCTAAGAAAGCTTCTTTCTGCATTTTATCTGACAATTTTTCCTTTGTTACCATAGGCTTCAAAGTGATTCAAATAATCCCTTCTCAGATTCCACAAAAACAGTGCTAGCAAAGGGCTCCCTGAAAGAGTTGTGTAACACTGTGAGATGAATGCACACATCACAAAGCAGTTTCTCAGAAAGCTTCTTTCTAATTTTTATCTAAGGATATTTCCTTTGTCACTATTGGATTCAAAGTGATCCAAAATATCATTTCTTAGATTCCACATAAACAGTGCTAGCAAATGATTCTGTGAAAGAGTAGTGTAACTCTGTGAGATGAATTCTCACATCACAAAGCAGTTTCCCAGAAGGCTTCTGTCCAGTTTTTATCTAAGGATATTAAATTTTTCACCATAGGACTCAATGCCCTCAGACTATCCCATGGCAGATTCCACAAAAACGGTGTTAGCAAACTGCTCAATGTAACAAAAAGTGTATCTCTGTGAGATGAATACACTCATCACAAAGCAGTGTCTCAAGAAGCTTTCTCTAGTTTTATCTGAGGATAATTCCTTTGTTACCATAGGCTTCAAAGTGATCCAAAATATCCCTTCTCACATTCCACAAATACAATATTAGCAACCTGCTCCATGGATGGGTAGTGTAACTCTGTGGAATGAATTCTCACATTATAAAACCATTTTCCAGAAAGGTTCTTTCTTCTTTTTATCCGTAGATATTTCCTTTATAAACACAGGCCTCAATGGGCTCCTGTATATCTCATTGCAGATTCTGCAAAAACAGTGTTAGCAAACTTCTCAAGGAAAGCAATGGTGTAACTGTTTAAGATGACTTCACACACCACAAAGCAGTTTCTGAGAAGTCTTCTGTCCACTTTTTATCTGAAGATATTTCATTTCTCACCATAGGATTCTATGCTATCTGAAATATCACTTCTGTGATTCAACAAAAACAGTGCTAGCAAATTCCTACATGAAAGATTGGTGTGATCTGTGAGATGAATTCATACATCACAAAGCATTTTCTCAGAAGTTTTCTCTACACTTTCTATCTAAGGATATTTAATTTTTCACCATAGGACTCAATGCCCTCAGAATATCCAATGACAGATTCCACGAAAACAGTGTTAGCAAACTGCCCAACGTAACGAAAAGGGTTTCTCTGTGAGATTAATATACTCTTCGCAAACCAGTTTCTCATGAAGCTTTTTCTAATTTTAACAGAGGATATTTCCTTTGTTACCATAGGCTTCAAAGCGATCCTAAATGTTCCTTCTCAGATTACACAAATACAATGTTAGCAAACTGCTCCTTGAAAGAATAGTGTAACTCTGGGTAATGAATTCACAGATGACAAAGCCGTTTCTCAGAAAGCTTCTTTCTTCTTTTTATCCAAGGATATTTCCTTTTTATACACGGGCCTCAATGCACTCCCGTATATCTTATTGCAGATTCTGGGAAAAATTCTTTATAGTTTTTATGTGAGGATGTTTCCCTTGTCACCATAGGCTTCAATGCGATCCAAAACAACTGTTCTCAGATTCCCCAAAAACAGTGCTATGAAATTCATCCATGAGAAGAATCGTGTAATGCTGTGCGATGAATTCACAAATCACAAAGTAGTTTCTCAGAATGTTTCTTTCTGGTTTTTTGTGAGGATATTTACTTTTTCACAATAAGCTTCAATGCGCTCTGAAATATCCCCTTGTAGATTGCAAGAATACCGAGTTAGCAAACTGCTCAATGAAAAGAACAGTTTAAATATGTGAGTTGAATTCACACATCACAGAGCAGTTTCTCAGAAAGCTTCTTTTTGTGTTTTCTATGGGGATATTTCTTTTGTTACCATAGGTTTCAATACACTCCCAAATATCCTATCGCAGACTTCAGGAAAACAGTATTATAATATGTCTCAAAGAAAAGAACAGTGTAACTCTGTCAGAAGAATTAACTCATAGCAAACCAGTTTCTCAGAAAGTTTCTTTGTAGTTTTTATCTGAGGATGTTTCCTTTTTCACCCTAGGCCTCAATGTGCTCCCAAGTATCTCTTTGCTGATTCCATGAAAACAGTGTTAACATACTGCTCCATGAAAACAAAGGTGTAACTCTGTGAGATGAGTTCACACACCCCAAAAGCCTTTCTCAGAAAGCTTCTTTCTGGTTGTTAACAGAGGATAATTTCTTTGTCACCCTAGGTTTCAGTGCTATCCAAAATATCCCTACTCAGATACCCGAAAAACAGTGCTAAAAATTGATCCATGAAAAGAATCATGTAACTCTGTGAGATGAATTAACAAATCACAAAGCAGTTTCTCATAAAGCTTATTTCTACTTTTTATATGAATGTGTTTCCTTTGTCAATGTAAGCTTAAAGTCGCTCCGAAGTATCCCATTGCAGATTCCTAGAAAACAATGTTAACAAACTGCTCAATGAAAAGAACAGTGTAACTCTGTGAGATGAATACACTCATTACAAAGCAGTTTCTCAGAAAGCTTCTTTCTAGTTTTAATCTGAACATACTTCCTTTTTCACCTTAAGCCTCAAAGCGCTCCAAGATATAATTTTGCAGATTCCACAAAAACAGTGTTAGCAAACTGGTCCATGAAAAGAAAGGTGTAACTCTGTGAGATGAATGCACACATCACAAAGAAGTTTCTCTGAAAGCTTCTTTCTAGTTTTAATCTGAGGATATTTTCTTTGACACCATAGGCTTCAAAGCGATCCAAAATATCCCTTCTCAGCTTCCCCAAAAACAGTGCTATCAAAAGGATCCATTGAAAGGATCATGTACCTCTGTGAGATGAATTCACAAATCACAAAGGAGTTTCTCAGAAAGTTTCTTTCTAGTTTTTATCTGAGGATATTTAATTTTTAACAATAGGCTTCAATACGCTCCAAAATATGCCTTTGCAGATTCCAAGAAAACAGTGTTAGCAAACTGTTTAATGAAAAGAACAGTGTAATTCTGTGATTTGAATTCACACATCACAAAGGAATTTCTCAGAAAGCTTCTTTCTGATTTTTCTATGAGGTTATTTCCTTTTTCAAAATAGGCCACAAAGTGCTCAAAAAAATATTTTGCAGATTCCATGAAAACTGTGTTAGCAACTGCTCCATGAAAATAAAGGTGTAACTCTCTGAAATGAATTCACAAATCACCAAGAACTTTCTCAGAAAGGTTCATTCTATTTTTTACTGAAGATATTTCCTTAGTCACCATTGGCTTCAAAGCAATCCAGAATATCCCTTCTCAGATTCCCCAAACACCATGCTAACAAATTTATCCATGAAAAGAATCATGTAACTCCGTGAGAAGAATTAACACATCATAAAGCAGTTTCTCAGAAAGTATCGTTCTAATTTTTGTCTGAGGATATTTCCTTATTCACAATAAATTTCAATGCGCTCCGAAATATCCCATTGCAGATTCCAAGAAAACAGTGTTAGCAAATTACTTAATGAAAAGAACAGTGTAACTCTGTGTGATGAATTTCCACATCACAATGCAGTTTCTCAGAAAGCTTCTCTTTGGTTTTTATCTGAGGATGTTTCCTTTGTCACCACAGGCTTCAATGCCCTCCCAAATATCCTATTGCAGATTCCACGTGAAAAGTGTTATCAAATTTTTCATTGAAAAGAATAGTGTAGCTCTGTGTGGTGAATTCACACATCACAATGCAGTTTCTCAGAAAGCTTCTCTCTCATTTTTTTTTTCTGAGAATATTTCCTTTTTCACTATAGGCCTCAAAGCGCTTCAAAATGTCCCTTTGCAGATTCCATGAAGACAGTGTTAGCAAACTGATCCATAAAAAGAAAGGTGTAACTCTGTGAGATACATTCACACATCATGAAGAAGTTTCTCAGAAAGCTTCTTTCCAGTTTTTATCTGAGGATATTTCCTTAGTCTCCATAGGTTTCAATGCAATCCAAAATATCCCTTCTCAGATTTCCCAAAAACTGTGCTACCATACTTCCCCTTGAAAGGAATTGTGTAACACTGTGAGATGAATTAACACATCACAAAGTAGTGTCTCAGAAAGTTTCCTTCTAGTTTTTATATGAGGATATTTTGTTTGTCACCATAAGCTTCCATGCACTCTGAAATATCCCATTGCAGATTCCAAGAAAACAGTGTTAGCAAACTCCTCAATGAAAAGAGCAGTGTAACACTGTGAGATGATTTCACACATCACAAAGCAGTTTCTCAGAAAGTTTCTTTCTATTTTTTATTTGAGGATATTTCCTTTTTCACCATAGGCTTCAATCCGCTCCCAAATATCCCTTTGCAGATTCCACGAAAACAGTGTTTGCAAACTGCTCCATGAAAAGAAAAGTCTTTGGGATGAATTCAGACATCCCAAAAAATTTTCTCAGAAAGCTTCTTTCTTGTTTTTATTTGAGCATATTTCCTTAGTCACCATAGGCTTCATGGCAATCCAAAATAGCCCTTGTCGAATTCCCCAAAAACAGTGGTACCAAACTGATCCATGAAAGGAATTGTGTAACTCTGTGAGATGAATTAACACATCATAAAGCAGCTTCTCAGAGGGCTTCTTTCTAGTTTTTACATGTGGATATTTCCTTTGTCACCATAAGTTTCAATATGCTCCAAAATATGCCATTGTAGATTCCAAGAAAACAGTGCTAGCAAACTTACATGAAAAGAACAATGTAACTCTGTGCCTTGAATTCAAACATCACAAAACAGATTCTCAGAAAGCTTCTTTCTAGTTTTTCTATGAGGGTATTTCACTGTATGTCTCAATGCACTCCCAAATATCCCTTTGCAGATTGCATGAAAACCATGTTAGCAAATTGATTCATGAAAACTAAGGTGTAACTCTGTGAGATGAATTCATACATCACAAAGTACTTTCTCAGGTAGCTTCTTTATAGTTTTTACCTGAGGATAACTCCTTTTTCACCATAGGCATCAATTCGCTCCCAAATATCCCTTTGCAAATTCCACGAAAACAGTGTTAGCAAACTGCTCCATGAAAACCAAGGTGTAACTCTTTGAAATGAATTTACACATTGCAAGGAACTTTCTCAGAAAGCTTCTTTCTGGTTTTTATCTGAGGATGCTACCTTTCTCACCATAGACTTCAATGTGATGCATAATATCCTATTGCACATTCCAAGAAAACAGTGTTATCAAACTGCTCAATGAAAAGAATGGTGTAGCTCTGTGAGACGAATTCACACATCAAAAGCAGTTTCTCAGAAAGCTTGTTTCCAGTTTTTATCTGAGGATATTTCCTTTGTCACCATAGGCCTCAATGTGATCCAAAACATCCCTTCTCGGATTTCGCATAACAGTGCAATGAAACTGCTCAATGAAAAGAATTGTGTAACACTGTGAGATGAATTCATAAACCACAAAGCAGTTTCTCAGAAAGCTTCTTTCTAGTTTTTATCTGAGGATATTTCCTTTTTGACTATATGCCCCAATGCACTCTCAAATATCCCTTTGCAGATTCCATGAAAACAGTGTTAGCAAACTGTTCCATGAAAAGAAAGACGTAACTCTGTGAGATGAATTCACATGTCAAAAAGAACTTTATCAGGAAGTTTCTTTCTAGATTTTATCTGAGGATATTTCCTTTGTCACCATAGGCTTCAATGTGAACCAAAATATCCCTTCTAAGATTCCCCAACAACAGTGCTACCAAACTGATCCATGAAAAGAATCGTGTAAATCCAGGAGATGAATTAAAACATCACAAAGCAGTTTCTCTGAAAGCTTCTTTCTAGTTTTGATATGATGATACTTCCTTTGTCACACCGAGCTTCAAGGCACTCAGAAATATCCCATTGCAGATTCCAAGAAAACAGTGTTTGAAAACTGCTCATTGAAAATAACAATGTAACTCTGAGTTGAATTCACACATCACAAAGCAGTTTCTCAGAAAGCTTCTTTCCAGTTTTTTCTGAGGATAATTCCTTTTTCACCTTAGGACTCAAAGCACTCGTAAAT
Organism: Piliocolobus tephrosceles; assembly: GCF_002776525.5. Lineage (NCBI taxonomy): Eukaryota > Metazoa > Chordata > Mammalia > Primates > Cercopithecidae > Piliocolobus > Piliocolobus tephrosceles. The sequence goes on from NW_022297580.1 coordinate 7,538, forward strand.
ATCCCTTTGCAAATTCCATGAAAACAGTCATAGCAAACTGCTTCATGAAAAGAAAGGTGTAACTCTGTGAGATGAATTCACACATCATGAAGAAGTTTCTCAGAAAGCTTCTTTCTAGTTTTTATCTGAGAATATTTCCTTTGTCACCATAGGCTTTAAGGCAATCCAAAATATCCCTTCTCAGATCCCCCAAAAACAGTGCAACCAAACTGCTGCATGAAAAATATCTTGTACCTCTGTGAGATGGATTCACACATCACAAAGCAGTTTCTCAACAAGCCTCTTTCTAGCTTTTTCTGAGGATATTTCTTTTATCACCATAAGCTTCAATGTGCTCTGAAACATCCCATTGCAGATTCCAAGAAAACAGTGTGAGCAAACTGCTCAATGAAAAGATCAGTGAAAGTCTGTGGAATGAGTTCACACGTCACAAAGCAGTTTGTCGGAAAGCTTCCTTTTGGTTTTTATCTGATTATACTTTCTTTGCCACCATTGACTTCAAGTGCTCCCAAATATCCTATCGCAGATTCCACAAAAACAGTGTTAGCAAAGTGCTCAAAGAAAAGAACGGTGTAACTTTGTGAGATGAATTCACACTTCACAAAAAACGTTCTCAGAAAGTCTCTTTCTAGTTTTTATCTGAGTATCTTTGCTTTGTCAACACACGTATCAATGTGATCCAAAATATACTTTCTCAGTTTCCCCTAAAACAGTGCTACCAAAATGATCCATTTAAAGAATCATATAACTCTGTGAGATGAATTAACACATCACAAAGTGGTTTCTCACAAAGCTTCTTTCTTGTTTTTATGTGAAGATACTGCCTTAGTCACCATAAGCTTCAATGAACTGAGAAATATTACATTGCAGATTCCAAGAAAACAGTGTCAGCAGACTGCTAAATGAAAAGAACATTGTGATTCTATGAGATGAATTCACATATTACAAAGCAGTTTCTCAGGAACATTCTTTCCAGTATTTATCTAAGGATATTTCTGTATTTGCCATAGGCCTCAATGTGTTCCCAAACATCCCTTTGCAGATTCCACGAAAACAGTGTTAGCAAACTGCTCCATGAAAAGAAAGGTGCAACACTGTGAGATGAATTCCAACATCACAAAGTAGCCTCTCAGAAAACTTCTTTATAATTTTTATCAGAGTATATTATCTTTGTCACCTTAGGCTTTAATGTGATCCAAAATACCTCTTCTCAGATTCCCCAAAAACAGTGATACCAAACTGTGCTTTGAAAAAAAATCGTGTAACTCTGTGAGATGAATTCCGAAATCACAAAGCAGTTTCTCAGAAAGCTTCTTTCCAGTTTTTGTCTGAGCTATTTCGTTTGTCAGCATAAGCTTCAATGTGCTCCAAATATCCCATTGCAGATTCCAAGAAAATAGTATTAGCACACTGCTCAATAAAAAGAACAGTGTAACTCTGTGAGATGAATTCACACATAACAAAGAAGTTTCTCAGAAAGCTTCTTTCTAGTTTTTATCTGAGGATAATTCCTTTTTAACCATAGGCATCAATGCACTCCAAAATATCACTTTGCATATCCCACAAAAATAGTGTCAGCAAACTGCTTCATGAAAAGAAAGGTGTAACTCTTTGAGGTGAATTCACACATCACAAGGAAATTTCTCAGAAAGCTTCTTTCTAGTTTTGATCTGAGAATATTACCTTTGTCACAATAGGCTTCAATGTGATCCCTAATATCCTATTGCACATTCCAAGAAAACAGTGTTATCAAACTGCTCAATGAAGAGAATGGTGTAACTCTGTGAGATGAATTCACACATCAAAAGCAGTTTCTTAGAAAGCTTCTTTCCAGTTTTATCTGAGGATATTTCCTTTGTCACCTTAGGCTTCAACGTGATCCAAAACATCCATTCTCAGATTTCGCATAAACTGTGCTACCAAAAAGCTCTATGAAAAGGGTCATGTAACACAGTGAGATGAATTCATAAACCGAAAGCAGTTTCTCAGAAAGCTTCTTTCTAGTTTTTATCTGAGGATATATCGTTTTTCACCACAGGCCTCAATTTGCTCCCAATATCCCTTTGCAGATTCCATGAAAACAGTGTTAGCATACTGCTCCATGAAAAGAAAGGGGTAACACTGTGAGATGAATTTCCACATCACAAAGAAATTTCTCAGAAAGCTTCTTTATAATTTTTATCTGAGTATAATTATTTTCTCACCATAGGATTCAATGCGATCCAAAATATCCAATCGCAGATTCCTGAAAAACAGTGCTACCCAACTGTTCCATGAAGGGAATAATGTAACTCTGTGATATGAATTCAGAAATCACAAAGCAGTTTCTCAGAAAGCTTCCTTCTAGTTTTTGTTTGAGGATAATTTCTTTGTCACCATAAGCTTCAATGGACTCTGAAATATCCCATTGCAGATTCCAAGAAAACACTGTAAGCAGACTTCTAAATGAATAAAACAGTGTAACTCTGTTAAATGAGTTCACACATCACAAAGCAGTTTCTCAAAAAGCTTCTTTCTAGTTATTATCTGAGGATATTTCCCATTTTCACCATAGGCCTCAATGTGCTCCAAAATATCCCTTTGCAGATTACACGAAAACAGTGTCAGCAAACTGCTCCATGAGAGAAAGGGGTAACACTGTGAGAAGGATTCCCACATCATGAACAAGTTTCTCAGAAAGCTTCTTTATAATGTTCATCTGTGGATATTTCCACTGTCACCATAGGCTTCAAGGCGATCCAAAATATTCCTTTCAGATTCCCCCCAAAAATTGCTACTAAACTGCTCCATGAAAGGAATCATGTAACTCTGTGAGATGAATTCAGAAATCATAAAGAAGTTTCTCAGAAAGCTTTTTTCTAGTTTTTTTTTTTTCTGAGGATATTTTCTTTGTCACCATAAGCTTCAATGCAGTCCAAAATATCCTTTTGCAGATTTCAAGAAAACAGTACTAGCAGACTGGTCAATGAAAAGAAGAGTGCAACTCTGTGAGTTGAATTGACACAACACAACACAGTTTCTCAGAAAGCTTCCTTTTCCTTTTTATCTGAGGATATTTCCTTTGTCACCACAGGCTTCATTGCACTCCCAAATATCCTATTACAGATTCCACAAGAAAAGTGTTATCAAACTGCTCATTGAAAAGAATGGTGTAGCTCTGTGAGATGAATCCATATCATGAAGCAGGTTTTCAGAAAACTTCATTCTCTTTTTTGTCTGAGGATATTTCCCTTTCCACTATAGGCCTCAAAGCACTCCAAAATGTCCCTTTGCAGATTTCACGAAAACAGTGTTAGAAGCTGTCCTATAAAAAGTAGGTGTACCTCTTT
>NW_022297581.1:0-3876 GCF_002776525.5 Piliocolobus tephrosceles
ACTTATGTTTCATGGAGCAGGCCACTAACCCTGTCTTTGTGGAAATTGAGAAGTTCTAACTTGGATGGCCTAGAGTCCTACGCAGATAAATGGGATATCTTCAGTGAAAAACGGGAAAGAAGCTTTCTGAGAAACTTCTTTGTGATGTGTGAATTCGACTCACAGAGTTACATCTTTGTCCTCAAGAAGCAGTTTCAAAGACTCTTTTCGTACAATCTGCAAGTTGATATTTGGCAGCCAATTAGGGCACATGGTGAAAAAGGAAATATCATCATATAATAACTAGAGGGAAGCTATCTGAAAGATTGCTTTCTGATATGTGACTTCATCACACAGGGTTCCACACATTGCTTCTTGGCAGAATTTGCTAAGGCTGTTGTTTTGAATTCTGCGAAGTGATATTTGGGAGCTCATTGACGGCTATGGTGAAAAAGGATATATCCTCAGACAGAAAGTGGCAAGAAGCATTCTGAGAAACTGCATTGCTGTGTGTGAGTGCAACTCACAGAGTTACACTTTTCTCTTCAGCTATCAGTTTGGTAAGATAGTTTGCTTGGAATCTGCTCTGGGATTCTTCTTAGCACAATGAAGCTTACGGTGACAAAGCAAGTGTCGTCAGAGGAAAACTGGAAAGAAGTTCTGTTAGAAACTTCTCTGTGATGTTTGAATTCATCTCAAAGAGTTACACTTATGTTTCTTGGAGCAGGCCACTAACACTGTCTTTGAAGAAACTGAGAAGTTCTAACTTGGATGGCATAGAGGTCGACGCTGGTAAAGGGGATATCAAAAGTGAAAACCGGGAAAGAAGCTTTCTGAGAAACTTCTTTGTGATCTGTGAATTCGACTCACAGAGTTACACCTTTGTCCTCAAGAAGCAGTTTCAAAGACTCTTTTCGTACAATCTGCAAGTTGATATTTGGCAGCAAATTGGGGCCCATGGTGAAAAAGGAAATATCAGCATATAATAACTAGGGGGAAGCTATCTGAAAGATTGCTTTCTGATATGTGACTTCATCACACAGATTTCCACACATTGCTTCTTGGCAGAGTTTGCTAAGGCTGTTGTCTTGGATTCTGCGAAGTGATATTTGGGAGCTCATTGAGGGCTATGGTGAAAAAGGATATATCCTCAGACAGAAAGTGGCAAGAAGCATTTGAGAAACTGCATTGCTGTGTGTGAGTGCAACTCACAGAGTTACACTTTTCTCTTCAGCTATCAGTTTGTTAAGATAGTTTGCTTGGAACCTGCTATGGGATTCTTCTTAGCACAATGAAGCTTACGGTGACAAAGCAAGTGTCGTCAGAGGAAAACTGTAAAGAAGCTCTGTTAGAAACTTCTCTGTGATGTGTGAATTCATCTCACATAGTTACACTTATGTTTCATGGAGTAGGCCACTAACACTGTCTTTGAAGAAACTGAAAATTCTAACTTGGAGGCGTAGAGGTCGACGCTGGTAAAGGGGATATCAAAAGTGAAAACCGGGAAAGAAGCTTTCTGAGAAACTTCTTTGTGATCTCTGAATTCGACTCACAGAGTTACACCTTTGTCCTCAAGAAGCAGTTTCAAAGACTCTTTTCGTACAATCTGCAAGTTGATATTTGGCAGCCAATTTGGGCCCATGGTGAAAAAGGAAATATCATCATATAATAACTAGATGGAAGCTATCTGAAAGATTGCTTTCTGATATGTGACTTCATCACACAGAGTTCCACACATTGCTTCTTCCAGAGTTTGCTAAGGCTGTTGTCTTGGATTCTGCGAAGTGATATTTGGGAGCTCATTGAGGGCTATGGTGAAAAAGGATATATCCTCAGATAGAAAGTGGCAAGAAGCATTCTGAGAAACTGCATTGCTGTGCGTGAGAGCAACTCAAAAAGTTACACTTTTCTCTTCAGCTATCAGTTTGCTAAGGCAGTTTGCTTGGAATCTGCTCTGGGATTCTTCTTAGCGCAATGAAGCTTACGGTGACAAAGCAAGTCTCCTCAGAGGAAAACTGGAAAGAAGCTCTCTCAGAAACTTCTCTGTGATGTGTGAATTCATCTCACAGAGTTACACTTATGTTTAATGGAGCAGGCCACTAACACTGTCTTTGAAGTAACTGAGAAGTTCTAACTCGGATGGCATAGAGGTCGACGCTGGTAAAGGTATATCATCAGTGAAAACGGGGAAAGAAGCTTTCTGAGAAACTTCTTTGTGATCTATGAATTCGTCTCACAGAGTTACATCTTTGACCTCAAGAAGCAGTTTCTAACAGTCTTTTCGTACAATCTGCAAGTTGATATTTGGCAGCCAATTGGGGCCCATGGTGAAAAAGGAAATATCATCACATAATAACTAGAGGGAAGCTATCTGAGAGATTGCTTTCTGATATGTCACTTCATCACACAGTGTTCCACACATTCCTTCTTGGCAGAGTTTGCTAAGGCTGTTGTTCTGGATTCTGCGAAGTGATATTTGGGAGCTCATTGACGGCTATGGTGAAAAAGGATATATCCTCAGACAGAGTGTGGCAAGAAGCATTCTGAGAAACTGCATTGCTGTGTGTGAGTGCAACTCACAGAATTACACTTTTCTCTTCAGCTATCAGTTTGTTAAGAGAGTTTGCTTGGAATCTGCTATGGGATTCTTCTTAGCACAATGAAGCTTACGGTGACAAAGCAAGTGTCGTCAGAGGAAAACTGGAAAGAAGCTCTGTTAGAAACTTCTCTGCGATGTGTGAATTCATCTCACACAGTTACACTTATGTTTCATGGAGCAGGCCACTAACACTGTCTTTGAAGAAACTGAGAAGTTCTAACTTGGATGGCATAGAGTCCTACAAAGGTAAATGGAATATCTTCAGTGAAAAACGGGAAAGAAGCTTTCTGAGAAACTTCTTTGTGATCTGTGAATTCGACTCAGAGAGTTATATCTTTGTCCTCAAGTAGCAGTTTCTAACACTCTTTTCGTACAATCTGCAAGTTGATATTTGGCAGCCAATTGGGTGCTATGGTGAAAAAAGAAATATCGTCACATTATAACTAGAGGGAAGCTATCTGAGAGATTGCTTTCTGATATGTGACTTCATCACACAGAGTTCCACACATTGCTTCTTGGCAGAGTTTGCTAAGGCTGTTGTTTTGGATTCTGCGAAGTGATATTTGGGAGCTCATTGACGGCTATGGTGAAAAAGGATATATCCTCAGACAGAAAGTGGCAAGAAGCATTCTGAGAAACTGCATTGTTGTGCGTGAGAGCAACTCACAAAGTCACACTTTTCTCTTCAGCTATCACTTTGCAAAGCAGTTTGCTTGGAACCTGCTATGGGATTCTTCTTAGCACAATGAAGCTTACGGTGACAAAGCAAGTGTCGTCAGAGGAAAACTGGAAAGAAGCTCTGTTAGAAACTTCTCTGTGATGTGTGTATTCATCTCACAGAGTTACACTTATGTTTCATGGAGCAGGCCACTAACACTGTCTTAGAAGAAACTGAGAATTTCTAACTTGGATGGCATAGAGGTCGATGCTGGTAAAGGGGATATCAAAAGGGAAAACCGGGAAAGAAGCTTTCTGAGAAACTTCTTTGTGATCTGTGAATTCGACTCACAGAGTTACATCTTTGTCCTCAAGAAGCAGTTGCAAAGACTCTTTTAGTACAATCTGCAAGTTGATATTTGCCAGCCAATTGGGGCCCATGGTGAAAAAGGAAATATCATCATATAATAACTAGAGGGAAGCTATCTGAAAGATTGCTTTCTGATATGTGACTTCATCACACAGAGTTCCACACATTGCTTCTTGGCAGAGTTTGCTAAGGCTGTTGTCTTGGATTCTGCGAAGTGATATTTGGGAGCTCATTGACGGCTATGGTGAAAAAGGATATATCCTCAGACAGA
>NW_022297581.1:3976-8808 GCF_002776525.5 Piliocolobus tephrosceles
GCATTGCTGTGCGTGAGAGCAACTCACAAAGTTACACTTTTCTCTTCAGCTATCAGTTTGCTAAGGCAGTTTGCTTGGAATCTGCTATGGGATTCTTCTTAGCGCAATGAAGCTTACGGTGACAAAGCAAGTCTCCTCAGAGGAAAACTGGAAAGAAGCTCTCTCAGAAACTTCTCTGTGATGTGTGAATTCATCTCACAGAGTTACACTTATGTTTCAAGGAGCAGGCCACTAACACTGTCTTCGAAGAAACTGAGAAGTTCTAACTTAGATGGCATAGAGGTCGACGCTGGTAAAGGGGATATCATCAGTGAAAACCAGGAAAGAAGCTTTCTGAGAAACTTCTTTGTGATCTGTGAATTCGACTCACAGACTTACATCTTTGTCCTCAAGAAGCAGTTTCTAACACTCTTTTCGTACAATGTGCAAGTTGATATTTGGCAGCCAATTGGGGCCCAATGTGAAAAAGGAAATATCATCATATAATAACTAGAGGGAAGCTATCTGAAAGATTGCTTTCTGATATGTGACTTCATCACACAGAGTTCCACACATTGCTTCTTGGCAGAGTTTGCTAAGGCTGTTTTCTTGGATTCTGCGAAGTGATATTTGGGAGCTCATTGACGGCTACGGTGAAAAAGGATATATCCTCAGACAGAAAGTGTCAAGAAGCATTCTGAGAAACTGCATTGCTGTGTGTGAGTGCAACTCACAGAGTTCCACTTTTCTCTTCAGCTATCAGTTTGTTAAGAGAGTTTGCTTGGAATCTGCTACGGGATTCTTCTTAGCACAATGAAGCTTACGGTGACAAAGCAAGTGTCGTCAGACCAAATCTGCAAAGAAGCTTTCTTAGAAACTTCTCTGTGATGTGTGAATTCATCTCACAAAGTTACACTTATGTTTCATGGAGCAGGCCACTAACCCTGTCTTTGTGGAAATTGAGAAGTTCTAACTTGGATGGCATAGAGTCCTCCGCAGGTAAATGGAACACCTTCAGTGAAAAACGGGAAAGAAGCTTTCTGAGAAACTTCTTTGTGATCTGTGAATTCGACTCACAGAGTTACATCTTTGTCCTCAAGAAGCAGTTTCTAACACTCTTTTCGTACAATCTGCAAGTTGATATTTGGCAGCCAATTGGGGCCCATGCTGAAAAAGGAATTATCATCATATAATAACTAGAGGGAAGCTATCTGAGAGATAGCTTTCTGATATGTGACTTCATCACACAGAGTTCCACACATTGCTTCTTGGCAGAGTTTGCTAAGGCTGTTGTTTTGGATTCTGCAAAGTGATATTTGGGAGCTCATTGACGGCTGTGGTGAAAAAGGATATATCCTCAGACAGAAAGTGGCAAGAAGCATTCTGAGAAACTGCATTGCTGTGCGCGAGAGCAACTCACAGAGTTACACTTTTCTCTTCAGCTATCAGTTTGCTAAGACAGTTTGCTTGGAATCTGCTCTAGGATTCTTCTTAGCACAATGAAGCTTACAGTGACAAAGCAAGTCTCCTCAGAGGAAAACTGGAAAGAAGCTCTCTCAGAAAGTTCTCTGTGATATGTGAATTCATCTCACAGAGTTACACTTATGTTTCATGGAGCAGGTCACTAACACTGTCTTTGAAGAAACTGAGAAGTTCTAACTTTGATGGCATAGGGGTCGACGTTGGTAAAGGGGATATCAAAAGTGAAAACCGGGAAGGAAGCTTTCTGAGAAACTTCTTTGTGATCTGTGAATTCCTCTCACAGAGTAACATTATTGTCCTCAAGAAGTAGTTTCTAACACTCTTTTCGTACAATGTGCAAGTTGATATTTGGCAGCCAATTGGGGCCCATGCTGAAAGAGGAAATATCATCATATAATAACTACAGGGAAGCTATCTGAAAGATTGCTTTCTGATATGTGACTTCATCACACAGAGTTCCACACATTGCTTCTTGGCAGAGTTTGCTAAGGCTGTTGTCTTGGATTCTGCGAAGTGATATTTGGGAGCTCATTGAGGGCTATGGTGAAAAAGGATATATCCTCAGACAGAAAGTGGCAAGAAGCATTCTCAGAAACTGCATTGTTGTGCGTGAGAGCAACTCACAAAGTTAAACTTTTCAGCTATCAGTTTGCTAAGGCAGTTTGCTTGGAATCTGCTCTGGGATTCTTCTTAGCGCAATGAAACTTACGGTGACAAAGCAAGTCTCCTCAGAGGAAAACTGGAAAGAAGCTCTCTTAGAAACTTCTCTGTGATGTGTGAATTCATCTCACAGAGTTACACTCATGTTTCATGGAGCAGGCCACTAACACTGTCTTTGAAGAAACTGAGAAGTTCTAACTTGGATGGCATAGAGGTCGATGCTGGTAAAGGGGATATCAAAAGTGAAAACCGGGAAAGAAGCTTTCTGAGAAACTTCTTTGTGATCTGTGAATTCGACTCACAGAGTTACAGGTTTGTCTTCAAGAAGCAGTTTCAAAGACTCTTTTCGTACAATCTGCAAGTTGATATTTGGCAGCCAATTGGGGCCCAGTGTGAAAAAGGAAGTATCATCACATAATAACTAGAGGGAAGCTATCTGAGAGATTGCTTTCTGATATGTGACTTCATCACACAGAGTTCCACACAATGCTTCTTGGCAGAGTTTGCTAAGGCTGTTGTTTTGGATTCTTCGAAGTGATATTTGGGAGCTCGTTGACGGCTATGGTGAAAAAGGATATATCCTCAGACAGAAAGTGGCAAGAAGCATTCTGAGAAACTGCATTGCTGTGCGTGAGAGCAACTCACAAAGTTACACTTTTCTCTTCAGCTGTCAGTTTGCTAAGGCAGTATGCTTGGAATCTGCTATGGGATTCTTCTTAGCCCAATGAAGCTTACGGTGACAAAGCAAATGTCGTCAGAGGAAAACTGCAAAGAAGCTTTCTTAGAAACTTCTCTGTGATGTGTGAATTCATCTCACAGAGTTACACTTATGTTTCATGGAGCAGGCCACTAACACTGTCTTTGTGGAAATTGAGAAGTTCTAACTTGGATGGCATAGAGTCCTACGCAGGTAAATGGGATATCTTTAGTGAAAAAACGGGAAAGAAGCTTTCTGAGAAACTTCTTTGTTATCTGTGAATTCGACTCACAGAGTTACATCTTTGTCCTCAAGAAGCAGTTTCAAAGACTCTTTTCGTACAATCTGCAAGTTGATATTTGGCAGCCAATTGGGGCCCATGCTAAAAAAGTTAATATCATCATATAATAACTAGAGGGAAGCTATCTGAGAGATTGCTTTTTGATATGTGACTTCATCACACAGAGTTCCACACATTGCTTCTTGGCAGAGTTTGCTAAGGCTGTTGTCTTGGATTCTGCGAAGTCATATTTGGGAGCTCATTGAGGGCTATGGTGAAAAAGGATATATCCTCCGACAGAAAGTGGCAAGAAGCCTTCTGAGAAACTGCATTGCTGTGCGTGAGAGCAACTCACAAAGTTACACTTTTCTCTTCAGGTATCAGTTTGCTAAGGCAGTTTGCTTGGAATCTGCCCTGGGATTCTTCTTAACGCAATGAAGCTTACGGTGACAAAGCAAGTCTCCTCAGAGGAAAACTGGAAAGAAGCTCTCTTAGAAACTTCTCTGTGATGTGTGAATTCATCTCACAGAGTTACACTTATGTTTCATGGAGCAGGCCACTAACACTGTGTTTGAAGAAACTGAGAAGTTCTAACTTGGATGGCATAGAGGTCGACGCTTGTAAAGGGGATATCAAAAGTGAATACCGGGAAAGAAGCTTTCTGAGAAACTTCTTTGTGATCTGTGGATTCGTCTCTCAGAGTTACATCTTTGTCCTCAAGAAGCAGTTTCTAACACTCTTTCCGTACAATGTGCAAGTTGATATTTGGCAGCCAATTGGGGCCCCGGGTGAAAAAGGAAATATCATCACTTAATAACTAGAGGGAAGCTATGTGAGAGATTGCTTTCTGATATGTGACTTCATCACACAGAGTTCCACACATTGCTTCTTGGCAGAGTTTGCTAAGGCTGTTGTTTTGGATTCTGCGAAGTGATATTTCGGAGCTCATTGACGGCTATGGCGAAAAAGGATATATCCTCAGACAGAAAGTGGCCAGAAGTATTCTGAGAAACTGCATTGCTGTGCGTGAGAGCAACTCACAAAGTTACACTTTTCTCTTCAGCTATCAGTTTGCTAATGCAGTTTGCTTGGAATCTGCTCTGGGATTCTTCTTAGCGCAATGAAGCTTACGGTGACAACGCAAGTCTCCTCAGAGGAAAACTGGAAAGAAGCTCTCTCAGAAACTTCTCTGTGATGTGTGAATTCATCTCACAGAGTTACACTTATGTTTCATGGAGCAGGCCACTAACACTGTCTTTGAAGAAACTGAGAAGTTCTAAATTGGATGGCGTAGAGGTCGATGCTTGTAAAGGGGATATCAAAAGTGAATACCGGGAAAGAAGCTTTCTGAGAAACTTCTTTGTGATCTGTGGATTCGTCTCTCAGAGTTACATCTTTGTCCTCAAGGAGCAGTTTCTAACACTCTTTCCGTACAATGTGCAAGTTGATATTTGGCAGCCAATTGGGGCCCCGGGTGAAAAAGGAAATATCATCACTTAATAACTAGAGGGAAGCTATGTGAGAGATTGCTTTCTGATATGTGACTTCATCACACAGAGTGCCACACATTGCTTCTTGGCAGAGTTTGCTAAGGCTGTTGTTTTGGATTCTGCGAAGTGTTATTTGGGAGCTCATTGACGGCTATGGCGAAAAAGGATATATCCTCAGACAGAAAGTGGCCAGAAGCATTCTGAGAAACTGCATTGCTGTGCGTGAGAGCAACTCACAAAGTTA
>NW_022297582.1:0-1028 GCF_002776525.5 Piliocolobus tephrosceles
TTGACCAGTTTGCTAACACTGTTTTGTTTTCTTGGAATCTGCAATGGATTGATTCGAGCATATTGAAACTTATGGTGAAAAAGGAAATATCCTCAGAAAAAAAAAAAACTAGAAAATAGCCTCCTGTGAAACTGCTTTGTGATGGGTGAATTCATCTCCAAATGTTCCACCTTTCTTTTCATTGCACATTTTGGTAACACTGCTTTGTGAAATCTGCAATGGGATATTTGGGAGTGCACAGAGTTCAATGGTGAAATATCAAACATATTCAGGAAAAACTTAACAGAAGCTTTCTGAGAAACTCCTCTGTGAAGTGTGCGTTCATCTCATAGAGTTAAATGTTTCTGTTGAGGGAGCACTTTGGCATCACTCTTTTTGTTTTGTCTGAGAAGGGATATTTGGGAACGCATTGAAGCCTATATTGGAAAAGGACATATCCTCATATAATAACTAAAAAGAAGATTTATGAGAAACTGTTTGTTATGTGTTAATTATGTTAATTCATCTCACAGAGTTACACGATTCTTGCCATGGAGCAGTTTGTTACCACTGTTTTTGCAGAATGGTACATGGGATAATTTGGATCACATTGAAGAATATTGTGAAAAAGGAAATATCCTCAGAAAATAACTAGAAAGAACCTATCTGAGAAAGTTCTTTGTGATGTGTGAATTCATCTCACAGAGTTACACCTTTCTTTTCATGGAGCAGTTTGCTAACACTGTTTTCGTGGAATCTGCAAAGGGATATTTGGGAGCACATTGAGGCCTATGGTGAAAAAGGAAATATCCTCGTATAAAAACTGGAAAGAAGCTTTCTTAGAAACTGCTCTATGATGTGTTAATTCATCTCACAGAATTACGCAATCCTTTTCAAGGAGCAGTTTGGTAGCACTGTTTTTGTTGAATCTGAGAAGGGATATTTTGGATCATATTGAAGCCTATGGTGACAAAGGAAATATCCAGAGATAAAAATTAGAAACTTTCTGAGAAAGTTCTTTGTGATGTGTGAATTCATCTCACAGAGTT
>NW_022297583.1:0-3190 GCF_002776525.5 Piliocolobus tephrosceles
GAGAAAAAATACTGTTCCCTCCTAGGCCCCCTCTATTAGGTCCTGTAAATTAGACTGAAAAAAGCAAAAACAGATTAACAAGAGAAAACCAAACACCAATGTATTAACTTGTGCATCCTGCTTACACATGGGAGCATTCTGCGATGAGTAACTAAAAGGAGAACCTGGGCTGATAGAGCATCTTAACAAAATAAAAATAAATGTTGAGAGAAGTGACAAAACAAAGGAAAGAACTTTGAGCTTCTAAGGGCAGCAAAGTGTGGAAAGCAACTATATGGGGAGACTAGTGATCGATAAGAATTAGTCAAGTTTATGATGTAGATTCCTCTGGTGCGATCCCTTGGCTGATAAGGGTCTAGAATTGTTTCTAGTGATTAACTTTTGTCTCTATAAGCATTACAGGAACTGACATTCCAGTTTGAAATGTTTTATTGATGCTTTACGGCTATATGGGATTAACTGAGACTGGTCTCTTCCCAGAATGTAGACTAGAATAGTTTTATGCCCAGGACAGCTAACTGGAATCCATGTACTTCTGTATTCTTTGCAGCAGGCACTGACCAGAAAAACAACAAAGAAATTGGTGCTATTAAAAAATGGTTCCCCTGCCTCTGCTTTTTTGCTACTGATTATCAAGAAACATTGGTAGAAGAGAGGAGGACGCCCTACCAAATATTTGTCCACTATTCTTTGTAGCCATGAAGCTATCTCAGCAAATAGATTAAAGCATGCAAAAAAAAAAAAAAAAAGAGCAAATTTTGCTCCCATTGTAAAAACTCCCAAATGCGTAATGTAAACATCACTTAAAATTTATACCATCCATACTTTGTTATTGTTTATCTATTTAATGCCAAACAAATCATGTCCTACAAGCAATAAAAGTCACTGTATCCTTCTACAGGTGCCAAAGAGTAAGTTGAGACAATTCCAAGATATACAGTGCTGAGCAGTTGACCTAGTAGGGTGCCTGTAGTCCCAGCTACTCGGGAGGCTGAGGCAGGAGAATGGCGTGAACCCGGGAAGCAGAGCTTGCAGTGAGTTGAGATCCGGCCACTGCACTCCAGCCTGGACAACAGAGCGAGACTCCATCTCAAAAATAAATAAATAAATAAATAAATAAATAAATAAATATATAAATAAAAATAAAAATAAAAATAATTTACCTGTTTCTTTTTAATGTGACAACTAGAAACTTGAAGTTTACATGTGTGCTTACAAAGACTCTCTTCTTTGGATAGAACCTGTAATCGAGCTCCTCTGAGTCCTCTACTTGACTCGGTCTGACCTCAGGCTTCCTTTTCTGTCCTTATAGAATACAGTTCAAGCAAGAATCTCGGTAAGTCAATTTAGGGAAAATCTCCCATGCTTGGTATGTAATTACTCTTGATATCTTATCATTCAGCTTTGCCTTCAGCATGGTTCTGTCAAGCCAACTTAGCTAGAAACCCCTTACCCTTGATGCTTCTGAAAAGAGAAAAGATCACCTTGTGGCCATCAAACAGACCCTCAGAGGCAAAACCCCTTATCTGAAGAATTCAGAGGTAATGAAACTTCCCTGTTATCTAAAGCCACATCTAGCGCAGCCTTCTTTTCCAAGAATTTCTAAGGAACTAGAATTTCTATACATCTCTGGAATGCATGCATGCCAAAACTCATTGTGCAACCCTTGCTGATATCAAGGTACCAAAATGGCTAGAAATGTCATAATTGACCATCACTTAGGTGACTAATATGGTACAAATTACCCTAAAGTTCCTGTTTTAAGGGCCATAAACATGTCTAAAAAAATGCACCGAAGCGTGTTCAGTCTTCTCTTGTTTAAGCGCCCCACTGTACTCTGCTGCAGCATTCTTTCTAATACAACTTTTCTTTTCAAACCTATACCACTGTTGGTAAATTATTTTACCATCCATGAGCCAATCACTCTCTGCCCCTGGGGCCCTGACACCTTGCCCAGAAGTTTCCTCTTAGTGATTTTGCATCCGCTGACATTTACCGAGTTTCTTGGTTGTAAATTCTCACTTGTTCTTCCTGAAGTTGGAAGTTAAGACCAATTTATGTTCCCTATTGCAGGATCCCACTGCAGTGGTGCCTACATCTATCATTATGACTCCTCTTGAATGAAATCTGTCTTGTCATCTTTAACAAATGTGTCATGAATATTTTTTTCTTTAACAGTGTTTTGAATATTTTTATTGAATATTGCTAAGAGAAACTGAGCTATCCTTCTACAAGATTCTCTTTCTCAAATTGATGTATATAGACATTTATAAACAACTCCTGATCATCATCAAAAGAGTTAGTGAGGTATTGGCAAAATCAAAGTTGGCATAATTTTTTGACTCTAAAAAATAATTTATTTTTTGCCTCTAAAGGTTTTAACAAGAATCTCCATAACAACCTAATGTTTGAGTTCATCATTGTCATACAATTTCTCACCTTTCTCTTGGCCTGAATTCAAAAAATTGTTCTTGGCGAGGCGGCGGCCTGAGGCGGAGCAAGATGGCCGAATAGGAACAGCTTCAGTCTCCATCTCCCAGCGCGAGCAACACAGAAGACTGGCGATTTCTGCATTTTCAACTGAGGTACTGGGGTCATCTCACTCGGGAGTGCCGGACAATCGGTGCTGGTCAGCTGCTGCAGCCCGACCAGCGAGAGCTGAAGCAGGGCGAGGCATCGCCTCACCTGGGAAGCGCGAGGGGGAAGGGAGTCCCTTTTCCTAGCCAGGGGAACGGAGACACACAACATCTGGAAAATCGGGTAACTCCCACCCCAATACTGCGCTGTAACACCGGCACACCGGAGATTGTATCCCACACCTGGCCGGGAGGGTCCCACGCCCACGGAGCCTCTCTCCTTGCTAACACAGCAGTCTGCGGCAATCTAACCGCAAGGCAGCAGCGAGGCTGGGGGAGGGGCGCCCGCCATCGCTGAGGCTTAAGTAGGTAACTAAAGCCGCTGGGAAGCTCGAACGGGGTGGAGCTCACAGCAGCTCAAGGAAACCTGCCTGTCTCTGTAGACTGCACCTCTGGGGACAGGGCTCAGCTAAAGGAGTAGAAGCCTGTGAAACGCGAACGACTCTGTCTGACAGCTTTGAAGAGAGCAGTGGATCTCCCAACACGGAGGTTGAGATCTGAGAAGGGGCAGTCTGCCTGCTCAAGTGGGTCACTGACCCCTGAGTAGCCTAACA
>NW_022297583.1:3290-3993 GCF_002776525.5 Piliocolobus tephrosceles
GACTCTGTCTGACAGCTTTGAAGAGAGCAGTGGATCTCCCAACACGGAGGTTGAGATCTGAGAAGGGGCAGTCTGCCTGCTCAAGTGGGTCACTGACCCCTGAGTAGCCTAACTGGGAAACATCCCCCACTAGGGGCAGTCTGACACCCCACACCTCACAGGGTGGAGTACACCCCTGAGAGGAAGCTTCCAAAGCAAGAATCAGACAGGTGCACTCGCTGTTCAGCAATATTCTATCTTCTGCAACCTCTGCTGCTGATACCCAGGCAAACAGGGTCTGGAGTGGACCTCAAGCAATCTCCAACACACCTATAGCTGAGGGTCCTGACAGTCAGAAGGAAACCTATGAAACAGGAAGGACACCTATATCAAAACCCCATCAGTACGTCACCATCATCAAAGACCAGTGACAGATAAAACCACAAAGATGGGGAAAAAGCAGGGCAGAAAAGCTGGAAATTCAAAAAATAAGAGCGCATCTCCTCCTGCAAAGGAGCACAGCCCATCGCCAGCAACGGATCAAAGCTGGTCAGAGAATGATTTTGATGAGATGAGAGAAGAGGGCTTCAGTCCATCAAACCTCTCAGAGCTAAAGGAGGAATTACGTACCCAGCGCAAAGAAACTAAAAATCTTGAAAAAAAAGTGGAAGAATTGACAGCTAGACTAATTAATGCAGAGAAGGTCATAAACGAAATGACAGAG
>NW_022297584.1:0-1674 GCF_002776525.5 Piliocolobus tephrosceles
CCTTGCTGGATCTGTACATTTCTAATAGAGGTGTGTTGAAACCTTCAACTAAAATAGTGAATTCATCTATTTCTTTGTGCAGTTCCATCAGTTTTTGCCTCATGAATATTGATGCTGCATTGGTAGAATGATATGTTGTTACAAGAACTGCTATTTCTTGTTGGATAATAGACCCCTTTATCTTTATGTAATGCCCCTCTTTGTTTGTGATAACTTTTTTTTTTTTTTGGCCTGCTCTGGTCTGAAAATAATACAGCTAGCTACTCTCGATTTGATTAGTACTAGCATTGTATATCTTTCTACATTCAAATAATTTTAATCTATATGTGTCTTTATATTTAAAATGGGTTTGTTGTAGACAACCTAGAGTTGCATATTATTTTTTGATCCATTCTGACATTCCCTGTCTATTAATTGGTACATTTAGAATATTGTTGTTTAAAGTGACTGCTGATACAGTTGAATTAATATCTATCATTACTGTTTTCTTTTTTAAGTAAAATATCAAAGACTTGATTTAACTCTTTAGAAACTAGTAGGATATTATAAAAGAGAATTTGAGAAAAATGTCTTTTGTTATTTTTAATATCTCTGGCATTCTCATTATGTGTAGGTTACACCTTTTGTAGTCGTGCCACTGTTCTTTGATGTTATATTCTATTTTAGTCTTTTTTTTCCTTTGGTTTTCAGTTTTGGTAGTTTCGATTGATTTATCTTCAAGCTCAGTGTTTCTTTCTTCAGCCATGTGGATTCTGCTAATAAGTTCAGCAAACACATTCTTCATTTCTGATTACATTATTTTTTATCTCTAGCATCACTTTTTGATACTTTCTTAGGATTTTCATCTCTCTGCTTACATTTCCCATCTGTTTTTGCATGCTGCCTACATTATCTGTTAGAGCCTTTACCGTGTTAATCGCAGTTGTTTTAAATTCCCGTTCTGGTAATTTCAAGATCTCTGTCATGTGTCTGTCTCTTCAAACTGTGTTTTTGTTTGTTTTGTTTTGTTTTGTTTTGTTTCTTTTATGCCATTTAGAGTATGTGTGTGTGTGTATATGTGTGTGTGTGTGTGTATCTCTTAAATAGATGATAGATAGATAGATACATAGATAGATACATAGACAGATAAGATAGACAGCTGAACAGGATGTACTATGTAAAATGAGTTACTCTAAATAGGTCTTTAGTAATTTGGTTTTAAGGTGTGGGAGGAGAGAAATTAGTCTATCGTCCTGTGATAAGGCCTCTGTCTTTTAGTGAGCCTATTCCTCATTACTGTGAATATTTACATGTGTTTTGCGGTTTTTCTCTCCTTCTATAGGTAGAATAGGATAGCTAGACTGAGCTGGAGTTTCATATTTGCTTTGACTCATATGGAAAGCTAGAGGCTAGAGTTAGATCTGTCCTTTCTCCTAGAGAAAGTTTGACTCTGATAAGATTCAGCAGGCTAGACTCAAGTTAACTAGTTTCTCCTGAGGGCACACCTGTTTAAGAAGAACAGCGTGCTCTGGCATAATTAAAAATGATTCCTTTCCCCACTCCCTGCTGGGAGCACAAGGGCGTTTTCCCCTCATGTCTAATGTGAGGACTCAGTCAAGTTTCTTGAGGTAAAACTGATGAAAGCCCCCCAGCCCCCATGACTGAGTCCTTCTGCAGTTTTTAACTCTCAATGTT
>NW_022297586.1:0-3039 GCF_002776525.5 Piliocolobus tephrosceles
ATTGTTATTGTTATTGTTATTGTTATTGTTATTGTTATTGTTATTGTAATTGTTGTTAGTGCTGCGTATAAGTTCTAACTCATTTTCATCACTTTTATTCGAAATGGGTGTTTGTTTGTTATTTTCATAATAATATAAACTATTCATATTTCCTTGTTTATCTCCCGTGTTCATTAATTTTTTTGTTTCTATCAGTTGTGATTGTTTATCATTCGTATTAAGAATTATGTTCGTATCAACCATATGTGTATCCGCTATACTTGTATCAGTCATGCTTGTATCAACCATAGTTTGATCCATTTTATTCTCCTGTGTATTTTTTTCTATTTTTAAGTTGGCAGCAGTACTTAAAACTGATGATGGTATTAAAGAAACCAGTTCGGGTTTTTTCAATTGATTTGCATTGTTATATCTGTTAGATGTTAATGTAGTAGTAGTAGCAGTAGTAGCAGCAGTAGTAGTAGTAGTAGCAGCAGTAGTAGTAGTAGCAGTAGTAGTAGTAGTAGTAGCAGTAGTAGCAGTAGTAGTAGTAGTAGTAGTAGTAGTAGTAGTAGTAGTAGTACCACTAGCAACAGTACCACTAGCAACAGTACCACTAGCAACAGTATCACTAGCAACAGTATCACTAGCAACAGTACCACTAGCAACAGTACCACCAGTAGCATCACCATCAGTAACAACTTTCTTACATTCCGAGTTTTTATTTTTATATCTTTCCTCATTTTTACGTTGCAATTCTTCTTCCAATTCATTTGTTATCATATTAGTATTTATACATACAGTATGTTTATTAACAGATTTAACATTTACACCTTTTCCTATACTTATTAAAAAAAAATTATTTTCACCTAAACATTGGACATCTATAATTTCGTCATGCAGTTTGATTACACACATTGCTTCTTTTAAAATATAACCTCTTTTGTTTAACATTTTTTTTTTTTTTTTTTCTCTTATTTTTCTTTTACGTTCTCGTTCACGTTCTCGTTCAAGACCACTATCTCTTCCTCGATCTTTATGTTTATAAATATGTTTTTTACTTTTACCTATACTTTTACTTGCACACATAGCTGTATCAATATCTTGTAAGTTATTTTTCTTATTTTTTAAAAAATTATCTTTAAAAAATTTTTTTATTTTTTTATTACTTTCTTTTATTTTGTCCCCAAATTTTTGATCAATTTCTTCTTCTCCTTTTTGTTCTTCTCTTTTTTGTTCTTCTCCTTTTTCTCCTACTCCTTCTTTTTCTTCTTTATTTTTATTTTTATTTTTATTTTTTTTATTATTCAATCTGTTGGTTAATTGTTTATTAAAGTTACTTCTTTTGTTACTAATTCTGGTTTTTTCATGATTAATAACTAAACTATTGTAAGATTTTAAATCCAAATTTGCACGTGTAGGATGTTTATTCCATTTATGGATGACTCGTTTTTCGCAACCACTTCCACTTTCGTTACTAACAGTACCACTGTCATAATCATCACATTCTTCAAAATTATCATATTCATCTGTGTTATATTCATCGTATTCGTATTGACTTGTTGTATAACCATCTGTTGTTTGTTCTTCTTCTGATGCTATTGCTCCTTTTTGTTTATCGTTACTGGCTCTTTTAGTATGTACATTTGTATTACTGTTATTATTATTATTATTATTGTTGTTGGTTGTACCTAGAGCATTACTCTTACGTTCGTTAGATTTATTTTTTTTATTAATTTCTTTATTTATTACTTCTGTTGATAAGGTTGTATTATAATTTACATTTGATTTAGAAAGATTAGTTATATCATTTTTTGATCCATTTTTTTTTTTATTAGTAAATGTACCCATAAATGTTCCCATAAAAATATTATATATATATAAATAACCGATGTTATCACCTACAAATAGAAGATTTCCTGTACTATTCCAAGATATAGTTGAAATTGCACCATGTTTATACGAAATATTATTATATGTATTAGAATAGCTACATAATTTAATTCTAAATTTGTTTTTATATACATTTTGTACATTATTATTGTTGGTAGTAGTACTACCATGTATATCTGTAGTTGTTGTAGTACCACTAACATTACCTATAGTAGATGCATTTAAATTATATTTTTTATTTTCACTTGTTATAATGTCATTTTGGTTGTTGTTAATAAGTACAAGAGCAAAAAATGGTAAAAAGGGGTGTGATATTATAGCTCCTGTTTCTAAACAACTTAAACTATTATCTTTATAATTTAAATTATTTAAAAAATTATATTTTTTTCTTAAACAATTATTTGTATTATTATCCATATATTCAAAAAAATTAAGAAATTCGTTTTTCTCATCTTGTAAATTTATTTTTTTTTTATTTTCAAAATTTACATTCTTATATAATAATGATAAAACCATTTCCATATATTTCTCTGCTGATTTCGAAATAATTATATTTTTTTTTAATTCTTCTTTTGTATAAGTATTTTCATTGGTAGTGGAGTGATGTTTTTTCTTATTGTATGCAGATCGTTTCTTTATCTTTTTTGTTTTCTCTCCTCTATATATCTCTTCGTCTGTTTCAATAGCATTATTTTTACCAACATTTTTACCAACATTATTTTTATCAACATTATTTTTATCAACATTATTTTTATCAACATTATTTTTATCGATGTGATTTTCATATAATAACTTCATCGTCATCTCTTCCACATCTTTTCTTCCTTGACCATCTTGTTTATTTTGCTCAGTTTGTTCGTTTTCTTTCGAAAAATCTCCCATTATATCAATTGGTTTCATATTACCATTATAACCGTTCCGTAAGAATTGTTTTTTATTATTTTTCGATTTTTCTTCTTGTTTATTAGTGTCAGTATAGGCAGCCGAACTACTATAACAATTGGTATTACGATCAGAATATTCATTTTTCAACAAAGAAATAGTATTATTGTTTATATTGTCACCATCCCTTATATTGTCACTACCCCTTATATTGTCACCATCCCTTATATTATCACCATCCCTTATATTGTCACCATCCCTTATATTGTCACCATCCCTTATATT
>NW_022297586.1:3049-3294 GCF_002776525.5 Piliocolobus tephrosceles
TCCCTTATATTGTCACCATCCCTTATATTGTCACCATCCCTTATATTAGCATCAATTGTTTTATTTTTAAAATTGTTTTTATAAATTAATAATTTATCTCCCACTAATAAATTATCTCCCACTAATGTGTTAAGCGTTTGTTTATTTTTGGAAGTATGTAAAGGTCCATAATTTGGATTTGTATTTTGTTGTATTTTATTTTTTTAATGTATTTTTTATAAATGTCGTGTTTTTTGGTTGGATCT
>NW_022297588.1:0-4211 GCF_002776525.5 Piliocolobus tephrosceles
TCTCTTGCCCTTCCATATCTTCCATCATACGAAGACACAGCATTCGTCCCTTCTGAAGGATGCAACAGAGGCTGTACTGTGATAAATAAATATCTGTTGTTTATAAATTACTAAAACTGTGTTGTTTTGTTATAGTGGTACAAATAGACTAAGACACAGTCCTTTCTCACATATGTCTTTTGAAAATATATCCCAGAGTCTAAATCTCATTTTTTTCCTTTTCTTGACAGAGTTTTATACAGAGCAGATTTTCTAAAAAATGTAATAATGTCCAGTTGAACAGTTCTTTCTTTCCTGGGTCAAGTTTTGGTGACATATCTGAAAAGTTATCACCCAATGAAGTCATCCAGATTTTCTCCTATGTTATCTTCTAGAAATTTTAGAGTTTTGTGTTTTACATTTAGGTCTGTGGGATATTTTGAGCCAATTTGTATGAAGGATGTTAGATCTGTGTAGAGATATTATTATTATTATTATTATTATTATTATTTTATGTGGATATTTGATTCTTCCAATAAGATTTGTTGAAATGACTATCTTTTCACCATTGTACTGCCTTTGCTCCTTTGTCAAAGATTAGTTGATTACAGTTATATGGTTCTATTTTTAGACCCTTTATTCTGCTTTTTTAAAAATCATTTTGCTAAAAGCATACTGTTTTGAATACTGTAGCATTGTAGTAAGTCTTGAATTTGGGTAGTATTAATCCTCCAACTTGGTTCTTCTCCTTCATTATTATGTTGGCTAATCTGGGTCTTTTGTACTTTGCAAAGTAAAGTAAATTGCTAGGATTTTGATTGATATGGCAGTGAATCCACAGAACAAGCTGGGATGAACGGACATCTTGACAATATTGAGTCTTCCTATAAATGAAAATGAAATATGTCCTTATTTGTATAATTCTCCTTTGATTCTTTTCATTGAAGTTTCTTCATTTTTCTTGTACAGATGTTGTACATATTTTGTTTGACTACATATAAATATTTCATTTTTTAGGGTACTAATGTGAGTTGTATTACATTGTTAATTTCAAATGCCATGTGCTGATGGATTTTTGTATATTATTCCTTGCATGCATCTCTCAACTTTGATATAATAGCTTACCAGTTCCAGGAGTTTTTTTGTTGTTGTAGTTTTGTTGTTGTTGTTGGTTTCTTTTTGGAGACAGACCCTGTCTCACTCTGTTGTCCAGGCTGGAATGCAGTTAGTGGATTCATTGATTTTTCTCCACTGACTTTCTCTTTTAATTTCATTTATTTCTGCTCTAATTTATATTACTTATTTTCTTCTGCTTAATTTGTATTTAATTATTTAATTTGTTCTTCTTTTTCTAGTTTCCTAAAGTTAAAGCTTAGATAATTGATTTTAGATTGTTTTGTTTATGATATATGCTGTAAATGCTATAATTTCCCTCTAAATACAGTTTTTACTGTATCTGAAAAATTTTGATAAGTTGTATTTTCATTTTTATTTAGTTTAAGATATATTAAATTTTCTTTCTTTCTTTTTTTTTTTTTTTTTTTTTGTTGAGACGGAGTCTCGCTCTGTCGCCCAGGCTGGAGTGCAGTGGCCGGATCTCAGCTCACTGCAAGCTCCGCCTCCCAGGTTCCCGCCATTCTCCTGCCTCAGCCTCCTGAGTAGCTGGGACTACAGGCTCCCGCCACCTCGCCCGGCTAGATTTTTGTATTTTTTTAGTAGAGACGGTGTTTCACTGTGTTAGCCAGGATGGTCTCGATCTCCTGACCTCGTGATCCACCCATCTCAGCCTCCCAAAATGCTGGGATTACAGGTTTGAGCCACCACGCCCATCCACGATATATTAAATTTTCAATTGAGATTTTTCTTTAACCCATGTGTTCTTTATAGGTATGTTGTATAAGCTCCATGTATGTTGGGATTTTCTGCCTTTCTGCTGTCAATTTCTAGTTTAATTCCACTCTGGTTTAAGAGCAGACATTGTGTGATTTCTACTATTTTAAATTTGTTAGGTTTAATTTTATGGCCCCAGGTGTGGTCTATGTTATTGAATGTTCCCTGTAAGCTTGAGAAGAGTTTATCTTCTTCTCTCGTTGGATGAAATAGTCTGTATATTGTAGTCAAATATATCCTGTTGATTGACGGTGTTGTTGGGCTCATGTCTCAGTCTTTTCAGACTACTATAACAAAATGTCATGGACTGGGTGGCTTATAAGCTACAGAAATTTATTTCCCACAAATATGGAGGCTGCAAATTCCAAGTAACCATCTCTGGCAAATTCAGTGAGTGTATACTTTCTGGCTTACAGATCACACATTCTTGCAATGGCCTGGTAAGGTGGAAGGAGCAAAGTTTCTATTTATAAAGTCCTTTTAATAAGGCCACTAATCCCATTAGGTTTATAGACTGTGCCTTCTCTCAACATCTTTACATGACTTTAACACCTCCCAAAGTCCCACCTCCAAATATCATCACCTTGGGTATTAAGATTTCAACATTTGAATTTGGGGGGTTAGGGAAGAACAAACATTCAAACCATAGCAGTTTAACTATATCTTTACTGATTTTCCCCTTGCTGGATCTGTGCATTCCTAATAGAGGTGTGTTGAAAACTTCAACTAAAATAGTGAATTCATCTATTTCTTTGTGCAGTTCCATCAGTTTTTGCCTCATGAATATTGATGTTGCATTAGTAGAATGATATGTTGTTACAAGAACTGCTATTTCTTGTTGGATAATAGACCCCTTTATCTTTATGTAATGCCCCTCTCTGTTTGTGATAACTATTTTTTTTTTTTTTTTTTTTTTGGCCTGCTCTGGTCTGAAAATAATACAGCTAGCTACTCTCGATTTGATTAGTACTAGCAATGTATATCTTTCTACATTCAATTAATTTTAATCTATATGTGTCTTTATATTTAAAATGGGTTTGTTGTAGACAACCTAGAGTTGCATATTATTTTTTTATCCATTCTGACATTCCCTGTCTATTAATTGGTACCTTTAGAATATTGTTGTTGAAAGTGACTGCTGATACAGTTGAATTAATATCTATCATTACTGTTTTCTTTTTTAAGTAAAATATCAAAGACTTGATTTAACTCTTTAGAAACTAGTAAGATATTATAAAAGAGAATTTGAGAAAAATGTCTTGTTATTTTTAATATCTCTGGCATTCTCATTATGAGAATGTTACACCTTTTGTAGTCGTGCCACTGTTCTTTGATGTTCTATTCTATTTTAGTCTTTTTTTTTCCTTTGGTTTTCAGTTTTGGTAGTTTCGATTGATTTATCTTCAAGCTCAGTGTTTCTTTCTTCAGCCATGTGGATTCTGCTAATAAGTTCAGCAAACACATTCTTCATTTCTGATTACATTATTTTTTTATCTCTAGCATCTCTTTTTGATACTTTCTTAGGATTTTCATCTCTCTGCTTACATTTCCCACCTGATTTTGCATGCTGCCTACATTATCTGTTAGAGCCTTTACCATGTTAATCGCAGTTGTTTTAAATTCCCGTTCCGGTAATTTCAAGATCTCTGCCACGTGTCTGTCTCTTCAAACTGTGTTTTTGTTTGTTTTGTTTTGTTTTGTTTCTTTTATGCCATTTAGAGTATGTGTGTGTGTGTGTGTATCTCTTAAATAGATGATAGATAGATAGATACATAGATAGATACATAGATAAGATAGACAGCTGAACAGGATGTACTATGTAAAATGAGTTACTCTAAATAGGTCTTTAGTAATTTGGTTTTAAGGTGTGGGAGGAGAGAAATTAGTCTATCATCCTGTGATAAGGCCTCTGTCTTTTAGTGAGCCTATTCCTCATTACTGTGAATATTCACATGTGTTTTGCGGTTTTTCTCTCCTTCTATAGGTAGAATAGGATAGCTAGAATGAGCTGGAGTTTCATATTTACTTTGACTCATATGGAAAGCTAGAGGCTAGAGTTAGATCTGTCCTTTCTCCTAGAGAAAGTTTGACTCTGATAAGATTCAGCAGGCTAGACTCAAGTTAACTAGTTCATCCTGAGGGCACACCTGTTTAAGAAGAACAGCGTGCTCTGGCATAATTAAAAATGATTCCTTTCCCCACTCCCTGCTGGGAGCACAAGGGCGTTTTCCCCTCATGTCTAATGTGAGGACTCAGTCAAGTTTCTTGAGGTAAAACTGATGAAAGCCCCCCAGCCCCCATGACTGAGTCCTTCTGCAGTTTTTAACTCTCAATGTTCACAC